>NW_027437181.1:41748979-41823979 GCF_033239565.1 Halichoeres trimaculatus | reverse complement strand
GGCGTTGCTTTGCGGGAGCCCCAAGGGGAGGGGGAGGAGGGGCTAGGAGGAGTCCTGACGAGATGCTACATTCAAATTCATGCTAGTTTTTCAGGACTGCCAACCCTGCCTTTAACAAATAATGTGTAGAGATGATTTGTAATCCTAAAAATGATGTTGTGTTAACAGTTTATGAGTATTTCATAAAAAATAAGAATTACCTAATGGTTAATTATCTATTTACCTTTATTGACCTTTTATAAATGATAGCTATTATAAAGTGTGACCAGTTTTCTGTTTTCTTTCTTCCTCTTCAGGTTAAGGTATAAACTATGTCAGGAAAGCCATCACTTTATGTACACGTTACATGTTGTTTTTTCTTTTTTTTTTGAAATGTCTGTGGCACCTGACAGCTCCTTCTTGTTCTGTCATGAAGTTGATACTGGCTGCGTGTCCACCTGTTAGTGTCAACTTTCAGCTATGTCTTTATTCAAAAGTTGGACCCAAAATGAGGCCTATAACCTATCAGTTACTGAACTTGGCTATGTTATAGATATCATATGGAAAATGATTGATTCATTACAGGACAGGTTGAAGGGTTTCTGATCTGCTTGACATTGTTATACTAGATTGGTTTTAGGTTAATGATCTTATTGACCAGAAAACTGGGCCTTAAACTTGCATTAAACAGTTTTCTACACACCAGTAACACCAGTATGCACCATGAACTCCTCTACACAGTGTGTGTGTGTGTGTGTGTGTGTGGTGAGGTTGTTCCTTTTAAACAGCATAGATAGATAGATAGATAGATAGATAGATAGATAGATAGATAGATAGATAGATAGATAGATAGATAGATAGATAGATAGATAGATAGATAGATAGATAGACACCTATACACATATACACATATATATAGGTACTTGGTAAATGAATGCTACTACACATTTTTATAATATAATATATTCATCAATAAAACCTGACAGTTCTTTGATGTGCCGGTCAGACTGGTGTAGTATACACTGTATCCATGACCTCCATGCTTCTGTGGAATCATCAGTTTAGCTCTTTATCTGTGAAACATGGTCCTGTACTGCCCAAAGATATGCCTACTCCTGAACCTGAGACAAGCAAGACCAGTTTAAGCAGCAGAGAAACCACAATCAATGGACCTGCTAAATAATGAGGAGTAGTGTTTGTTACGTTGATTTCAGTTTTGGTGTTAGTAGATTTTTCATGCAAAAGAATAACGATACCTCGTTTAATGTAGTCATGTCAGAATGTTTTCTGCAGCTGCCTGATGATTGTAGTGGCATCCTTGGCCAGAATACTATGTGTTTTTTGGGGATAAAGACTCCATTGCCCATGAGCACCTTCATCCACTGTGGTAAAGATATGGTTCTTGCTAAGTTGTGCCTCTGTTTTGGGGAGCAGATCTTCTGTTTTACTTTATATTTATTTGTTCAAGACATTTTTTCCCAGGTTGCAAAGCGACAAGGTACTGCATTTATTAGTAGTTTGATAAGTGACACCATTAAACTTTATAAACTCAGTTTGTAGTTTGAAGAAGAAGAAGAAGAAGATGAGTAGACTATCCGTTCCTCACAGCCCAATGCTCAGAGACGCGTCTGTAACCCCTAAATTCCACCACACGTGCTGCGCAGCGCAGCGTTGCGCCCTTGCGGAGCACTTACATTCCATTCTAATCTATCAGGCAAATTCCACTTCAAGTGCCAGGCGCGAGAAATACGCTTCAGGTCTATTTTCTGCACAGCCGCTTCAAAACCCCGTAAATTCACTGTCGATAATAAAGCACAAGACAGGAAGTCACTGTTTGAAGTACCCGGAAGATTTCAAATAAAACACAATGCACAAACTCTCGAAAGTAAATTTCCCCCATATGTTATACACGTGCATCAGGTAAACAGTCGGTCAGAGGGCCCCAGACGCAGCACAAAGGCATGGATGAACAGAAGCTGATTTTGGAAGTGGAGAAGTTCAACATTCTGTATGATCCCAAACATCCTTTTTATAAGGATACAGGCAGAAAGGACAAGGTGTGGACTGACATATCAAAAGTTATGGGAGTGGATGGTGATTGTGTGATATCACTATTCATACGAGAGCCTGTGACTCTCCGAGAACCAGCCCTCCCCCTCCAGATTGAGTGGCGGAGCGCTGCTTCCAGTGAGGTTTGACAATCGGAGCAAGACCACGGCGCTCCGCTGCGGTGGAATTTAGGGGTAATGTGTAATGTTAGTGGGTCTGTCTTGGTTTGTGGGTTATACTAGGACATGGTCTCAGATTAAAGCTGTTTCATCATCAGTAACAAACTCCCAGTGCTTAATTCTGTTATTAGCATATTGCTTATTAATGTTTAACCAAGAGTTATGGCTCTCGAAGCGCCCACCCCCGGACACATCACCCACGTCGTCATGAGATGAGCCCCTGTTCACCCCGTCTCTCTGCCCATTGCTGCCATCCCATGGATGGGCGACACAGCCAGTGGATGGATTAATAAAGCTACTCTCTTCCCTCCCATCCTTCATCCACTCTTCCTCCACCCCCTTCCCTGGAGTCTGGTATTGATCAGACATGTCCACATTAGAGGGGGGGGATGCTTTTATGATAATCCACCCACCCTCCCCGCCACTCGTAATGGCTGCATTAGACGCTCATCCCCTCTGCACCCGACACCTGGCCCTGGCTCTCTTCGGACTCAGTGTTTGCATTACAACACTGTTTAATGGGCTCTTTAGAGGGGCTGGGGGGGCTGGGGCAGGGAGGGCAGGAAACTTTCCAAGAGTTTCCAGTAGATGAGGACCCAGCAAGGAGCCACTGGGAAGGTCCGGTGTGAGAGTGATAGATGGTACCACGGTGAAGTGGAGGGCGGAGGGAGCTGGAAGTGGGGGTCCATTACCTATTACTGAATGCCCTCCCTGTCTAGCCACACCACTTGGCGTGCCGTCTGTTGGCTAACAAACTGTAATAAGTGGAGCTCTGGATGACTGTGTTCTCCGACCAAACTCAGACGGAGAGATGATCAATATCTCTCCTTCGCTCTTATTTGTTCCAGTCGAAGCGATCCAGACGCTTTGACACAAATGCAGAAAGAATCTGTCTGTCTCTGAACACGCTGAGGCTGAAACCAGAGAATCAGGCAGAACATTTGAGCCTGTAGACACCAGTATTAACAGTGATAGTAATAGCACACCAACAATGTTTTTTACTCTCCCTCTGCCTCTGCATTATTCACCAGGCTGGCTGCTCGCTGCAGAGTGCTGCAGCTCTCAAGATGCCTGCTCCCAGAAAAAAAACAAGCTGAAAAAAGTCAGAGAAAAAAAGAGAGACAGCCACCTGGACACCATCAGTCTCAGCGAAGGTAAACATCTCAGACATTCCTCCCGGCACACTGGCCTACAGGGGTCAAAGGTCATGATGACAAACGAGTGACCCAGGAGCCCTGAGAGGCCAAGAGAGGAGCCTCTGGAATCTCTCAGCAGGGGGACGTGGGACATAGAGACACATTCACCGTCTCAGGGGCTGAGGGGAAGAAAAAAGGACAGGGGACGGTGAGATCTTACTGCATGACCCAACTTGTGGCTCTTTTGTGGGGGGGGGGGCAAATAGGTACTTTTTGCACAAATAGAAGAGAGGAAATGAGTTTTAACACTCCTCAGATCCCACCAGTTTTCTCTGTAACCCTCTCACTTATGGAAGTCATCACACGGCAGCCATGTTCACAACCTCTGCTCATCAGGATTAAAAATGACCCAGAATACACGTTTGAAGGTTTTGATGAGGTGGTTTGAAAGTTACATCACCCTCAGACAAGGAGAGACAGGAAGTTAGAGTCAGCTGTAACCCCAGTAACAATTCTTCACTTGTTAACAAACAGACTGAGAAAAAACTGAAAAAAATGAATTTTAACTATATCTGAGGGTGCCTGGCTTAACTTTTGAAAATCATCTTCTTCTACCATCAGCTCTGGTCTATGGAGGAAATGTGCTTGGAAGAATATGTTAAGATGTTTCATAACCCCAAAGATTCAAGAATCCCAGACTAACAGACCTGAGCTGTTTGAGGATGTGTGGGCATAAATCTGCTGGACATTTTCATATTTCCTGGGACTGCCCAGTGCTTCCACTATTTTCACAAGGGTTACAGAAGAATTGAAATATTTTTTTGGCTCAGAAATAGTTCTGTCTTTTGATTGTAAGTATTTAGGTGTCTTATCTGTAAGGTTAAAGAAAGGAGACAGATACTTGAAATAAGTCTTGTTAACCAGTTGGAAAAAAGTGATAACAAGAAATTGGCTCAACCAGCAACCTCCATCTATTGCAGAGCAGGAGGAGATTTATTGTATGGAGTGCTTGACCTTCTCTCTAAGATATGTCAGAGATAAATTCAAAGACGCTGGGAGCCCTGGACCTCATACGTAAATTCAAAATGATGGAGGCGCTTGTTTTGTCATAGTTTTAAAAAGTCACTCAGGACTTTGTGAAACAGATTTTATCTTTTTTTTTTTCTGTGGGTTTCTTTGATGTTTTTTGTTACAGCTGTATAGGAGGTAAATTAATATGATATTCAGTAACAGTGTTTTCTCTCCATCTACTCTTGTCTTAACTGCATCAGAAGTGGATTTGATCCCATGAGATGTTGTCTGTAATGACCCTGCCTGCTACTTGTTGTATTTTTTATTGTATTATCTATTTATGTTTTGTTCCATGAAAATACAAAACGTTTTTTAAAACACGAATTTGAACTAAAATAGACTAAAATGTTTTGAGTTTTTGTCTAATGAAGCACTAAAAATTACATTTTGGCCAAACTAAGAAATTTTCATCTAAAGACTAAGACTGAATCTAAAACAGCTGTGAAAACTGACACTGGACTAGATGAGCCTTTGCATGAACCCTTTCCCTGATTCCAGTTTTATTTATTTCCTGTCCAGTACGTCAACACTGAAAATGTAGAGGTCTGACCAAAGTGAGATTCATGGTGTAGACACACAGGTGGTCTCCAGCCCTGTGTTACAGATCCATTGAAAGAGAAATCTGACAGCGTCCAGGCAGGAAAGGACGCCGTTCAGCGAACAGCCCACCACGTCCCTGAAGCTCACCCCAAAGCAGCCAGACGAGCACGAGACGTTTGTATTTACAATTTTAAAAAAGTGTCACCACTGTGTTCTGAAACCTTGACTTAAGAAGACAGCTCCAAACTACTTATCCTGGGAGTTTTTACCCTTTAAAAACAAACAAACAACTTACACATGAACAAACACGTGCGTCCAGTCAGGATCAGTATGGTGTGCAGTTCTCCTCGAACCGTTTTGGTGACTCACTGATTCCTGGTTCATGTAACAGCACCTGGACTTGTCAGAGGGTCCAGTTCAGCAGCTTAGTCTGTTTCACACTGGGGCTGTGTGCAGATATGAATGGTAAATGGACACGTACCTGTATACCTCTCTAACCCTTTAGACCACTTAAAGCTCTTTACACTACTAGTCTCATTCACCCAGCCGCACACACTGATGGCAGAGACTGCACTGATAGGAGGGCATCAGTTTTAGCTGACACATTCAGACCCATCCACACACCGCTCCCCAACAGCGAGGGCATTTGGGGTTTGTCAAATGACTGTTCTCTGAGTCCTTCACATTGTTGACCATTGCTGACCTACAATCAGCTGAAACCTCTCTTAAGCAGGTGTTGTCATCAACCCCTTCTGTGGGGCTTCACTCATACCAACTCTTCCATTCTGAAGAACCTGGTGCTAGTGTTGGTGCCTTGTTCCTTCAACTTGTGCACTTCCTTAGAAACTGTTTGCTCTTCAGCTTTAGACCAAATTGGTGCTATGTCATTATCTTACTGTATAATGTCAGTAAACCCATACATTAACCCTGAAACTGTCGAACTCAGAGTGCCGATACAGCAGAGTGGTCTAGGTTGTAGCAACCCCCCAAGTGGGCACCCAGAGTTTGAGCCCCTTTCCTGCATGTCACTCCTTATTCTTTACCTCTGTTTCCTGCTGTCCAGTCCTCTCCAGTATAGGCATAAAATGCCTCAAAAAATATCTGAAAAAAAAAAAAAAGTAATACATAAAAAAAATAACTGGGAGCTTGGTCACGAGAACCCTGCCCCCTCCGATGTCATCAGTTCTTAGACCTTGACATCAGGGACTTCATGCTGGTCTTGTACCAGTTATACGAACCAGAAACTGGTTTAATAGTGGAGCAGATAAGTGAAAAAATCGTTCACATGATGATGCAAGCATGAAATTTGGTACAGATACTCTCTAAGGGACACTCTTTTGAAATAAAACGTTAGACACGCCAAAATTCAAGATGGCGGCCATTTTTTCAGATGGACGCCATTTCTATCAGACGATTCTTATTTCAAAAGTTCAAATGGTGATGCAAGCATGAAATTTGGTACAGATACTCTCTAAGGGACACTCTTTTGAAATAAAACGTTAGACACGCCAAAATTCAAGATGGCGGCCATTTTTATAGATGGCCGCCATTTCTATCAGACGATTCTTATTTCAAAAGTTCAAATGGTGATGCAAGCATGAAATTTGGTACAGATACTCTCTTAGGGTCACTCTTTTGAAATAAAACGTTAGACACGCCAAAATTCAAGATGGCGGCCATTTTTATAGATGGACGCCATTTCTATCAGACGATTCTTATTTCAAAAGTTCAAATGGTGATGCAAGCATGAAATTTGGTACAGATACTCTCTAAGGGACACTCTTTTGAAATAAAACGTTAGACACGCCAAAATTCAAGATGGCGGCCATTTTTATAGATGGACGCCATTTCTATCAGACAATTCTTATTTCAAAAGTTCAAATGGTGATGCAAGCATGAAATTTGGTACAGATACTCTCTAAGGGACACTCCTTTGAAATGAAACGTTAGACACGCCAAATTCAAGATGGCGGCTATTTTTTTCAGATGGACGCCATTTCTATCAGAAGATTCTTATTTCAAAAGTTCAAATGGTGATGCAAGCATGAAATTTGGTACAGATACTCTCTAAGGGACACTCCTTTGAAATAAAACGTTAGACTTGCCAAAATTGAAGAAATGATATATGTTTTATGCTACAGAGGTAAGAGAATTAAAATACAGGCACTTATTTTGGAGGGAATTGTTTTTTTTTTTTTTTAATCAAACAGCTTAAGTTGGAAGTTGCAAATGTTTCAGGTTGGGGTTCACCTGCACAGCACTGTGCAGCTGCAAGTGTGAATAGAAGAGTAAGCAGCCAGCTTGAGTCTTTGGTATGGCTCAGTCTTTGTGTAGTTATCTTTTCTTTCTTTCTGTGTCTCTCTGTTCCCCTCTCTCTCTTGCTCTTAAAAAAAAACATATATATGTATATATATATGTATATATATATATATATATATATATATATATATATATATATATATATATATATATATATATATATATATATATATATATGTTTTTATATATATATATATATAGTATAGTTTCCTCTACACTCAGACGGGGCCATAATTTACTTGACGAAAAACACAAATAAACTGACTCCCACCAAAAAACGCTGATATTGGTCTGCATTCACGCTTTATTTAGAGAATTTTTAGCGCATTACTTACACCGCTAAATAAGGCTCTAATTCTCATCGTGTTTCTTCGTCCTGGCAGACTACCTGCGTTTGTTTATATCTGGCAAGCCGTGCGCGCAGACTGATACACATATACATTTTGGTTACTCATTGTGTTTTTCCACCAATTTCACTTCCGGTTCCACCGCAGTCAGCGACAGACATTTACAAAATAAAAGCATGTGAGCAACATGCACTAATGCGCGATAAAATATTCAACGGTGTTAATAGATTGACGGGTTAACGTGAAAATAACGCGTTAACTTGCCCAGCACTAGTATATATATATAAATATATGAAAGCATAAAAAAGCAAAAAAACAAAAAAAAAACAAAGCCTCCCTTGTGACTGTTACCTTGTTACGGTAAGGGAGCTTGTGTACTCTGATGAACTCTGTGAGCTATGCCGTTAGGGGGCAGTTCTGGCAGGTTTAACCAATTCGGACAGGTCAAGGGTAAGGAGTTAGACAAAACACAGTCAAATAAACACTCTTGGCTTACAGTTTTGAAGTTTCGAGTGGCTGTAAATGGTTCCTTGTAAAGGGACCTCACGAGCACTCTTAACACCAGTTTTAGTACGGTGGTGGTTATCCTGAAAAATGACTACCATTTTTAATATTCAAGTGTCAAATGTCCTTATTCAAATGAGTGGCTCAGAAGGAGTATTTGTGCCTTCTTTTAAGCTTGCATCACCATTAGAACCATTGAAAAAACGAGCATACAATAAAAATAGCAGCCATCTTTAAAAATGGCCGCCATCTTGACATTTTGTTGTGTCTAACAATTTGTTTCAAAAGAGTGTCTCTTAGAGAGTATCTGTACCAAATTTCATGCTTGCATCACCATTTGAACTTTTGATATAAGAATCGTCTGATAGAAATGGCGTCCATCTATGAAAATGGCCGCCATCTTAAAATTGTGTCGTGTCTAACGTTTTGTTTCAAAAGAGTGTCTCTTAGAGAGTATCTGTACCAAATTTTATGCTTGCATCATCATTAGAACTTTTGAAATAAGAATCGTCTGATAGAAATGGCGTCCATCTGAAAAAATGGCCGCCATCTTGAATTTTGGCGTTTCTAACATTTTATTTCAAAAGAGTGTCTCTTAGAGAGTATCTGTACCAAATTTCATGCTTGCATCACCGTTTGCACTTTTGAAATAAGAATCGTTTGATAGAAATGGCGTCCATCTGAAAAAATGGCCGCCATCTTGAATTTTGGCGTGTCTAACGTTTTATTTCAAAAGAGTGACCCTAAGAGAGTATCTGTACCAAATTTCATGCTTGCATCACCATTTGAACGATTCTCTTGAAATTTTACAGTTATCTGCTCCACTATAACAAAAGGAGCAATGATCAGGTGCTAGGTCAGTCTGTGGCCCTGGAACCAGCTCAGTGGTGAAGGGGTACCACAGATCTCACTCTGTGACAGGGTGCTGACTGACATCGGTTGCATCAGTTGGACCTGAATGGTTAGCTGTCAGGTTGCTTTAATATGCTGTTTTCATCATTTTACTTCAAGAACAATGATAGAGTATTATACAGTAGAGCTAATCCTGGACCCAGATTACGTACTGAGCATCCATTATCCACAACTTATCTGAAGCTTGTTCTATATTTGATCTGAGAAAGCGTCAAGCATCAGAGGTTTTGACCTGGGTCAACGTGTCCAACAACCAGACAAGCTCAAGGCCTGCTGCTGGGCAGCTGGGTCTGACCATGACCTTTAACCTCTGTGCCTCTGAGCACTTTCACAATCACTCAGTACGTTTACATGCACGCTGTAGTCTGGCTAAGATCATAACCCGATCATAAAGTCACAGCGGGGATATACATGCAGAAAAGAGAATCAGACTTCTGGCTGAGAACGTCTTGCTTTGCTTCAATTGGTGGCACTGTGTCCTTCTTTCAGTTTACCTGAAGTGATAGCTTCATGCTAACGATGATGGCCAAGATAGATGCAGCTGTAGCTCTTTGCTTCTTACATACTATACCTGTTCAACCCCTTACATTGTGTTTGTTGGGTTGGTGCACACCCCTGTTTATCACGGTCATCTACTTCTTTTTCCGAGTGAAATTTGCCCACACCATATGCCAAGGGGAACCGAATCTAACCATAGTTTGATGGCAATCATACTATCTAAGTGTGTCGATCGAGCTCCGCTCAGTCCGTTCTCGGTCTGACTAAGCTGTTTGCATACATCTCAACAGTCTGATCTTGTTCTCACTGAGCTCACAGGTTGATTTCTTATGTTGCATGTAAAAACTGAGTGTCATGTCAGTACTTTTCAGTCTCACTGTTTCACTCTTCTTTTGCATAAGTGAGTGGGAGCGATGCAGAGGACAGAGGCTGAAACAATAAAGAAACCATGAAGTGTTTACATCATATCAAAGGAAAAAGCAAAGGAAACCCTTTTAATGGTGACAGTTGGTGCATTTGTTTCAGGGTTGTGTTCAAACAAACAGCCTTTCAGACATCTTCACTGTTTTCATCTTGAAATGAATGGAATATTTCTTCAACCTCGTGTCCTAATCACTCCTCCACAGAGTTTTAATTCAACCAGGAATGTTCCCATTGAGACAAAACCTCTGTAAGAAGGCAGTCCTGGCTGAGACAACAGTATAAATTGATAATGTATTCACCGTTACCCCTCTTCCCTTTGACTGTGGCGGTTTGACTGTGTGTGTTCACACATGCAGCCCACTTTCATACATTTCAGGAAGTTCTGAGAAGTCAGCCCAGGCTAACAATTCCAGCCGGTGGGTATCTGCTCTCCTCAGAGCTGCCCATGAGATTTTGCTCTCCACATCTTGCCCCTCTCTAGTACAGACTCCCCGTTGCCTCATCCACTCCACCCTGCAGGCTTGTTTCTCCTCACCTGATGCACCTGCATCCTCCTGGATCAGAGCCCTCAAATCTTTTCCCATTTAACTTTTTTTTAAAACCCATTGTTCTGCTTTCTGTCGAGCTGTTGCAGTTGTGTGTATTGATATGGCTTCATAGAGAGCTGTGTAGAGATCATATTGCTTGAATGTGAAAACACACCTCACTGACGGCACATGTTTTCTTTCAGAGCCTTGGTTTTTGGAGGAGAAAACCACACACACTCCTGCCTGGGATCATTTATAGAGAGAAACAGGTGAGCAGTAAGCAGAGCACCCGCAGACAAGTCGTATGGAAGATTGAAGAAATACAGTTATTTAAAAACTGCCAGCAGTTTAATCTGAAGGCCTGTGCTGCTGTGACACACTGTGACCTCCCCTGGGCTTTGGGCACTGGGAGAGCCCTGAGAGGGGAGAGGAGGGTCAAGGAAGAGGAGAAAGCCAGAAAGGAAAAGGAGATGAGGGGGTCTGTGCGTGTCTTCATAGTGTTTAGCTGTGATTAGATTGAGCAGCATCTCTGTGGTGGCTGTATATCCATCTGCCGCTCAGGGCTGAGCGGTGTGTTCCTATCGCCACCCTCATGACCTCAGACCTAAACACACCAATTAACCACCGCTGGACTTTCCACTTTCCCTCAAACTCTGGTCCAAACAAACACACCAGTCCATCTCCCCCCCTGCCTTTGTTCATCTTTGATCTGCTGTCTCTGGCTCTGACCCACCACAGATAACATGGCCCTCTTTGAGCCAAGAGGAGACGTTATCCCGGAAACTCGTCCTCTCCTTCATGTAGAAAACGCTTTCCTTCAGGAAACACATCAGGCTCCAGAAATGAGAGGGAATATTTGACATCCTGAATGAGCAACAAATGATATCCGCGACTTCTTCATCTATTTTTCCTATTTAACGTATGCTGTGACTCCTCTGCCATGTTTATACACTTCAGACAGTCACTGTCAAACTACTTCCAGAATATTCGTCTTTACCATGATCTGAGTTTTCATAAAGGGTTACCATCCAGTTTTTTCAGCTCCTTGCTTGTGATCAACCACCTGTAAGGCTCCATCACTACAAAACACAACTTTGTGGTAAATTAGGCACCAAAACGTCTTACTTTCACTGTCGGACACACCATCAAATCCCTGAACACAGGGATC
Organism: Halichoeres trimaculatus; assembly: GCF_033239565.1. NCBI lineage: Eukaryota > Metazoa > Chordata > Actinopteri > Labriformes > Labridae > Halichoeres > Halichoeres trimaculatus. Next base: position 41,812,327 of record NW_027437181.1, on the reverse strand, counting down.
TGTTGGTTCAACGTTTGGCACACAACCTGTGCTGGGCAAATTACTTTAAAAAAGTAATTGAATTAGTAATCGAATTACTCATTTATATATGTAATAGTTGATAGGAAAAGCAATTCTTGCATTACTTAAAAAAAAAAAAATGTTTAATTTTGCAAAAGAATTCAGATTTTGAGCAGGTTTTGCTCTGGGACATAATGTTCATGTCTGTTTTTGCCTTTTCCATCTGTGATGTTGAAGTGGTGTTTGTTTACTCCCATCCTAAAAACGCCATTTTTAACCCCACAGACCGCTCGCCACTGATGCATGTTAAATCTGCAGATCCAGGTCAGGTAGACCTGCCAGCTCTCCTGATTGAGGAGGGATTCTCCTGCTTTTTAACCCTGTCTATTGCTCCACTCCCAACTTGTTATTATCAAGATCAACCCTTGTTTTTAAGTCTGGTCCTGTCCCCTCTGATACTTTTTCAAGTCAAAAAAATTTGTGCCTAGCATTCAAACATCAAAAAGCATCCCCCCCTCTCCCTTGAGTTGGTTTGATCCAAAGACGCTGCAGGAGATCCTCTCTGACCACAGGTTACACAGACACACACAGGTAGCTGTGTTATATTCGTTGCTGAAAAGTTACTCCTGTCTGTGCCTGGCTGAGCGAGTCAGGTTGGATACAAAGTAACGTGCCACATTACAGTAACGGCGCTTTAACATTTGAAATAGAAATTAAGTAGATTACACTATTATTTCCAACACTACAACTCCACATACACACTGATAATGGGCTCAACAAATAGCAAAACACACAAACCCTACAGCTCCAGTATGCTTTGAGACTTTCTGGTCTTCCCAGTCAGCGGGGTGTCAGAGTGCAGCAAATCACCAAGTAACATTGTTTGTGACAAACACATCTTGATTCATGTCTTTTTGGAAAATGTTCTCTTTTCATACCATTCTTTTGGTTTAATTCAAAAAACACGCTGTCCTGGCCAGTCAGCATCAAGCATTTGCTATAAGTGACACCACATCCAGAAAGTCGTTGTGCCACTGAAAACCAGTGTCCTACCTCCTATAAACAGGAAAATGTTTGATAAAATGTGTGCCAATGATAAAGTTTGTGTCCATAATGACAAAAAATAATGATAATAATAAATCTGAAAGAATTGATCTAGTTTCGCTTTTGTGCTTCAGTCCATATCTGATGATCCAAGTCAAAGCGTAAGAAGTTGGTGAGCATGTGTCAGCACAGAGACACAGACTCATAACCTGAGGGCCTGTGTTGCAGCATGGCTGTGTCAGGGCTGTGTTGGGACTTGTAGCAGCTGAGTCTTGACACTGAGCCTAGCAGCACCCTCCGGCTACAAAGCATGCTATGGTGGCCTGTGTGAGGGCCGGCGCAGTGAGACACGAACCCTAACCCTAACCCTTACCCCAAAGAAACAAAAGAAACAAACTGTTGGGTTAAAGTTTGTTTTACAGACTCCATGAATACGCTAATGAAAAACAATGCATAAAGAAGAACATATACAGCACTTTAACAAATTTATTAGACCAGCTGTCATTACAACATGAAGCCTTCCAGAAGCACTAACAGCTTTGAGTTCTCTATGCTTCAGTGTTTTAAACAGGAAAGAGGAGTTTCAAACTAGTTTTATGTTTTTATACTTAAATTTAAGTCAGCTCACCGGAATCCCCGGAGAAATCTATCAAGAATAATAAGCAACCACTAAAACACTTTTTTGTTCAGAAAGAAAAAACTGTAATTTCACAATCCAATGAAATAAAAGTAGTTGACTGTTTTTTTTCTGCTTTTTTGTAAAACAGTATATCAAAAATCTTCATGGATGAAAGCACTTATTATGGTTTAGCATCAAAGATATCATTTTGATTAGAGCTCACACATGCTGGTGGATTAAGCCTTAAAGTCCCTGTGAGGAGTTTCTAAGTGATCTTAAAATACCTCTTTTCTAGATATTCTAGATCATAATCCACACTTTAAAATGAGATTAGCTACTTCTGAAGCTACTTCTTAGCTTCTTAAATTGTGTCAGACAGGACCATCTGACTTACCGCACATTTAAGTCTCCATGACAACACCATGCCAGCTGATTAGTGTTGTTCATGTCACTGTACTTATGTGCTTAATATAGCAGACTAAAACCACGGTGCACACTGACGTTTGCTTGTCATCAAGTTTCACACAGTTGCTCCGTGTAATTTTTGATGAATACTTTACCCTGTCACTTTGTACATGGTAAAAATGTGTCTTTAACAAAGAAAAGTCAAGTTCAAAAGACCTGTTCCTTTCACTCACTTCAAACACCAACATATGAGTTATGACCTCATTACAGTGGGTCAAAGTGCTTATGGGAAATGAAGTCTCTATCTTAGAAAAACACCAGCTTAGCCAGATAGTCCTCACAGACCTTTTAAAGGAACATTAAATATTTTGGTTATCAGCAATAAACTGTAAATTTATAGAAACTGGGACAAACTTTGGTCTATTAGATTAAGAGCTGCTGCGTTTGAGATTAGAGGGTAGGTACCATGCATGAAAAGAAGGTAACACATTAGTTGTGACAGACTCAACACATGTGAACATACATGCACTAACATGTATAAAATGTATTCATATGCCTGCACACATGAATACCTGGACACAGATGCTCAAATAAAATGATTGTTTCCAAGTGACATCACTAGTTGAGCAGACTGAACAGACAGTGCTGCCAGACGGAGGTGGATTCCAAACAAAGGAAGAGTTTGGCTTATTCCACATGATGTGGCTGAGAGAAGAGTCGCAGAAAATACTGAGAAAGTGTGTTTTTCATGATATGTAGGTAATTGTTTTCCCTTTCAACCAAGCGACCACGGCATCAGTCAGGCAATTTGAAATTAATACAGCAAGGTAGAAAATTGGATTGTGGAAGCTGTTTTACAAGTCTGGGCTGATCGATGCTGAGAAGGCGCGCACACAGAAAAATCTGCTCGGAGGCTATGTCTTCAACATTAGAGAGGAGAGGTGCCTCATTAGGAAGCCGAGTGTTGAAGAACTACAGATAAACTTATCAGTACACAAGACCCACTTCACAGGGCATTCACAGGACTCCGTGCTGCCAATTCTGCCTTTGTTTTTCTCGCTGAAAGTCGGGCCAAATGTATGTCATGTATGTACGTCAAGCCCCTGCACCGTCAGACACGGAGACAGAGGAAGTCCCAGGAGTGTGTCCAGGAGTGTGTGCAGGATTGTTTACTACACGGCTGGTCTCTAATTTGACTCTGACAGTGTCTTTCAGGGCCCAGCAACGGGGTCGCCTGTGGGACGACTGAGACGGTGAGGAAGGAAGAGTGACACAAACACACACACACACACACACACACACACACACACACACACACACACACACACACACACACACACACACACACACACACACACACACACACACACACACACACACACACATTTTCACATCTGAACAATGATGCATACTGCTCTGTCACTTCAGACTCACTCCTGTGTGTGTGACACTCACTGAATCAGGGAGTGAACTTGATTAGCTTCATTCTTTAAAACAATGTGAAGCACACACACCAGGACACACACACTAACTCTGCGAACCAGGATGGGGCTCCACTGGATTTTCTCTCCCATTTCCCTCAATTTGGTTGTCACTCCCTCACCTTTCTGCCTCTTTGGTGAAATGTGAGACTCTGAGAGCATTCCTTTCTCCACAGCCTCTGAGAGGGACGGCCAGGCGCTGCAGCCTACATGTCAGGGTGTTTGAGAAGGAGGGAGAAGCTGCTCTGCAAACTCCTGTGGCAGTGATTTGGCCAGAACTTTAACCCAAGACATTTTTTATTTATTCAGGTCTGAGAGAAAAAAGGGGACGGTGGACTGAGATTGGCCGACAGGCTGACACACACACACACACACACGCACACACACACACACACACACACACACACACACACACACACACACACACACACACACACACACACACACACACACACACACACACACACACACACACACCTAGAGAATACAGCTGCAGCAGCAAGGCCAATCAATTTTACAGCAGGAAAATATTTATGTAAAAGCTAAATCTGTACACACATGTGTACGGCTGCGGCTCGGTGTGGATGACAAGCCCCCCGAGACGAGCGGCGTTAATCAGAGGAAGATGTTTATTTTCATCTCTTTAATGATCAGAATGGACCCGGTCCACATGGACGCTGACATGTTTCCAACAACATACATCTGTTTGTGTCACGAGCAATCCGCTCTGACACATGCAAGTCCCATCAGTCAACCCCCCAAACACACACACACACACACACACACTCACACACAGCTGGGCCTCCCCAGCAGCCATTAGGCTAAGGGACATAATTACCCGTGCTGGCTGTGACATTCCTGTTTTAAGGCCAGGATCTCCCCCTTCAAGTAATGTGATGCTTTTCAAGATTCTAAGCTTGATTTCTGGGGCGTCATTTTTGCAAATTGTTGAAACAAGTATTGTTGACCATACTTTTTTCATCAAACGCATAAAACAAGGGATTTTTTTTTTATTATTGTTTTTTTTACAATGCTATAAATCAAAACAGGGACAAACTGTGCTGGTGGAGACCATAAAAAAGCTCATTGGAACATGATAAAGGAACATGCTGTTAAAAAAACTTAAACTAGTGCTCATATTATGTCTGCTTGATGTTCGGTAAGGATGTGAAACTGTCTCTGAAGTAAACTTCATAACTTGTCTAACAGTCTCTTAGGAAGTGATATGAACAACCATTAGCACAGTGGGAGGTTGGGTTACTCCTACATACAGGGCCTGATTCACCAAAGCATTACGTGGCTTTTGTACCTGCCCTTACCTGTAAGAAAGAGCCAAAATGACATCTTTGTCTCATTAAAAGGGTCTACAAAATAACTGAGTGTACCCTCCTTTTTTTTAATCTTTTTTTTATTATTATTTTTTTTTTCTTACAGAAATGTGAATGAATGTGTTCCAGATACACAGAGCACATGTGGGGACATGATCCACTGAAGACATAGCCCTTAAAATTCAACCTTTACATGATTTGGATCAATTTAATAAAAAAACAACTAGTCATTTTCTCACTTTTCCCCCCAATATTTTCATCTTTCCTTCGCTGGGAATCAACTATGACCCCAACCTATAACATCAGTCAATATGCCATTCCTTCCACCAAACAGTAAACTCTTTTACACAGGACGAATTATAAAAATCCATCAAAAATCATTGTTCTGTGATGATTCCAGTTATTTGGTGATCAACAGGCTCAGAGCCTCGGTAGAGTTTTAGGCATGATATTTAACATGATTGTTAATGTTCTCATTGTTGAATATTGTGGCTGGACTGGAGGAAGTTTAGTAGAGAGAAAAGTGTGAAAATGTCTATTACAACCCACAGTTGCACAGCAGTTATTCTGCAGTGGTCTGTTCAAACTTGAGAGTCTATCAATAAAATGAAGAGTGAGGTTACGTTAGCTCTGCTTGGTAGATGACTGGCAGAACATGAGCAGGATTCACTAACGGTACCATTAAAGACACGTCTCAGAGCACCGGGCTGTGAGGAACCCAGAATTTATCTGACTGAGTTTGTCTTCAGGTTTTAAAAGGTAGCGCTATGTAACCACAAAGAAACACTTTACCTTGTCACTTTGCACTCAGTAAGAGCGGGGTGTATGTACTCATGGGACACAGAGGGCTCTAATTTCGTGGCGCACCCTGCGCAGTGTTAATTTCGTGCTGCGCACCGCCGTGTGCTGGCAGTTTGACAATTTGGTAGACCGTCTGCGCAGAAATGGGTGTGACTGCGCACCAGGGAGAGTTGATGGTGCACCAGGGGGAGGTGTCAGCAGATTCATGTTGGCGCAGTGACAATTTCGTGCCAAAAAAAGTGCGCTGAAAGCTCGCCAGCTCCAACCCTTCCTTGGTGCAAAGCGGAGCGCACCCTCCGCAGCTGTAATTTGGTGACAGGCGCACATGTGCGCTCACGTCAATAAAGCCTCAGAGGCAGGTGCAATGCAATAAACAATCACAGCAATCACTATTTAATGTAACCGTCTGAACCAGCATATACATTTGTATCTATATTAACTTTCCCGTCACATCTGATGTCAGATTAAAGCTGTTTGTCATGATGGAAAGTTAACCTGACGGCAGCTGGAAGTTTGATGCACATCTTACAATTAAACAATAAACAGCCTTAACATCTGATACTGAGTATATATCTGGTTCTCTCATTTCATTTAATTCAAAGAAAAGAAGGAGAGAAAAGACAAAGTAAGAAGAGACAAAATAAATGTGTGTCACTCAGGATTTACCTGTGATTTCCCATATTTCTCTGTTTTAGTCTTTATTATTAACGTGATCTAAAAAGATGGAGTACATTGTTGTAAGGAGGATGAGGTGGAGACACTGGGAGAGTATACAGTATATCACCAAAGGTTCTGCTATCTGGTGATGACATCCAGGTGGCAGGTGGATCAAAAGTATTCTGAATGGATAAGCCAGCTGTGTAACTGTCTCTTCATTTTGTTCTCCTATTAATGACAAAGGAACAGATTACATCTGTTCCGGGAGCTGGCCCACACGGTGACGCGCTTCGTGTCCTCCGATGCGCCCCGCTGTCCATTCTCCTGCTGCAGGGACAGCGGCTCAGATCGTCTCCGCTACCAGCACTGTTTCCGCAGTGCTGGAGATCACTCAGACCAATCAGACGCTGCGCCTCGGCCGCAGGGCATTTAAAGGCAAGGAGAGGCACTTATTTGATTGGTGAAGACAGCGCTCGGCTGTGTTAAACCCACTCACAGCTTTTCTCCTTTCTCTCTGCCATTTGCGCGGAGGGAGGCGTGGAAGCCCACCCCTGAGCTCCAGGAAACTTGCAAAGTACACCTTTCATGCCCTGTCCACGCAGCGAAGGCCAGTGCAGAGCAGGTGCACCTGTGCTTGCGCATGGTCTACGAAATTAGAGCCCAGAGTCTTTATCGCTAACACGAGCTTCTCTAGAAAGTCCTTACAGCTCCTTTAATTAACACAACTTTTTCACTGTCGCTTTAGTCTCTTTAGCGTTGTCTAAATTCCTGCAAATTCCTGCATGTCATTAACTGCATCACACAGGTCAGGACAAAGGTTTATTGTCCTAACCCTGAACTTGACCAAACCATTTTCCATTGATTTGAAGCAAAACATGTCTCCCTCTGTCTAAAAGACCTTAAGGTAGATAACACTGAGCTCACTAACAGTGAGGCTAACAGCCTCGTACAGTCAGAGGGACTTTTATACAGTCTGCTGACAGCTGCTGGTGCTGCACTACAGCTCTGTACTAAAAACTGTTTCCAAGCTTAAACTCCCAGTGATCAGACCTACTCCAGGATGTCAGCTCCATATTAGCTGCGGAATTTGATCATATCTGTTATAAATCAACGCTACAGTAAAATGTGAAGGGCTTCCCAGCCCCATCCGGCTTGTATTGTTTCTGATTTGTTGGTGTTGAGATTAGAGTGTTCTGTACAGCTCTACAGTGAGGAGCTAATAGCTTGAATTACTCACAATAAAATGCAAACTGGAGCAAAGTACAAAGACCAGGTGATGAACCAGAATTATGCTGGATTCTTTTTTTATCGAGACATCTGTCTGGATACATCCTGTCACTATGAGTGAGGGTGTTGGGGTAATAAGGGCACAGCAGGGGTCAGTGAGTGGCTGGAGGCAGCGGGGCTGTGGGGGTGATGAAATTGGAAAAGCATGTGGAGAAAGATGTGACTACAAGAGTGATCCAGACACTTCCAGATGCCTCAGTGCTGAGGGGCCAGGGGCTGCAGCAGAGCCACCCTCCCGGGGGACGTGACTCACCTGGAAGGAGGGCCAAGCGCTGCCAGATGTGGAGGAAGCTGCCTGGGTCCTTCACGCCAAGCCTGTCTAACACTGTCTCGATTGTGCTACAGCATATGCTTCCAGTCAAGGGTGAAAAATGCAGGCACCAGCACATGCCAGGAGTCTTTCAAGCATAGCCCAGCAGTCAGCCTCCAGCCTTACACCCACTCTGATCCATACACACACACACACACACACACACACACACACACACACACACACACACACACACACACACACACACACACACACAAAGTGCAGATCCACCCAGTGAGTGGAGTGCAGGCATGTCACCACACAGCAAGTCAAGGCAGGTAAAACTGTAAAGCAGCTACAAGGGACCAAGTCCAGACACCTAACCCCAGGGAGAGCAGCACTAAAGACTTAGACAAACACACACTCTGGAAATGGTCCTCATTACCTCCACCCACCAGAAATGACAACCCTTATCCCACAGGAGAGCAGGAAAAGTGCAGACAGGTGGAGGAACCAGAGAACAGGCATTAAAGTGAGTTTACATGTGTTTTGTCTCAGTTAGGACACAGGGGCTGAAGTGTCAGCCAAGATCCAAACAAACACAGATGCCACTGGCTGAGCGGCCTGAGTCAAACCCAGTGACTTCATCCTGGTAGTAACATCCATCTTGTAATAAAGGACCCCCGACCCCTGCAGAGCGCTGCAGCCATGACTGTGTGTGAGACACAGCGACACTGTCGGAAAAGTCATCCAGCCCCACGAAGCCCAACGCCCACTCTCCCACACACAAGACGCTGATTTTGCAACACTAGAGCATCGTCACTTGGCCCATCTGTGTGTCTTTGTGTAGGTCCGTGTGTGTGTGTGTGTGTGTGTGTGTGTGTGTGTGTGTGTGTGTGTGTGTGTGTGTGTGTGTGTGTTTGTGTGTGTGTGTGTGTGTGTGTGTGTGTGTGTGTGTGTGTGTGTGTGTGTGTGTGTGTGTGCTTGTCTGAGCCTTGGAGGTGTTTCTGAGAGTGTGTAGGGACACGCAGCTGGTGAGCACACTTCTCTTTCATACAGCAAATCTCATCCAAATCCCCCTCACCTGGAGCAACACACTCACACACACATACTCACACACACAGATGGCTACCTCAAGCCTGTAAAAGTCCGAGGGCCCTGTGCAGGAATGTTGGTGTTGCACAATGACCTCATTGTGCCTTGATATGGCTTGTCTGAGCCACGCTCTGTGGCAGAGTCACACCTGTTCCACCTCTGCCAAAGGGCTGACAAAGCCAGAGATACATCAATCAGCATTTAGAGCGCATAGACACTCACACAGATGAGAGACACGTGCACACACATGCAGAGATACGCACACACACACACACACACACACACACACACACACACACACACACACACACACACGCACACACACACGCACACACACACGCACGCACGCACACACACACACACACACACACACACACACACACACACACACACACACACACACACAGTGCTGATGTGGCAGTGTCTGTGTCTGCAGCAGGGTGGCTCCCTGAACACGCTGTTACCAAAGGAGCGTGGATACGATATGAACATGACGCATGTCTGAACGTTTCCTTTGCTTCAACTTGCATCTTGATCTCTAGAGTTCACAAAAGACAACACAGCAGAAAAATATGGGTCAAAAAAAACAAGACAACAAGCCTTTAAAAAATGTTACTTTTAAACAGTTGTTGGAAACCCAATCACTGACTCAGAGCCACACACACACTAATGGCTGTCTCCTCCTCTGTGGACAGGTGATGAGTGGACATGTGACCAGAGGCTCGTCTGTTGTCTGTCACACTGCACCACCTTGCATCATCCCCTCACTTGGTTTGCACATCAGTGGATTAGCAATGCAGGCATCAACCACAGATCAGTGTCCTGCATGTCCCTTTTTACTTTAAGAGATGTCAGAAGACTCCTCTGTTCAGGGAACACTTAGGCCTTAATCTGAGCTTCCTCCTCTTTGTCCTCAGGGGCAGAATGAGTCAGAAGGTCTCAGACCCAGCTCTTAGTCAATATTTAGCACTGATCTTTGAATGTTGTTGAAGGTTGAACTACCGTAAAATACCAAATAGTAGCCGGGGCGTTTATTTGTTTCAATCACTGAGCAGACCAGACGTTTATTTGGGACCGGGCGTTTATTTGGAACAGGCGTTTATTTCTTTCCCAGAAAATAACATTCAGCGGAAGTGGTAACGTCTTCTTCTTTGACTCTTCAAAGCCTCCTCATCTTTACGTTGTTATTGCATAATTCGTCCTGACAGACTACCTGCATTTGTTTATATCTGGCACGCCGCGCGTGGACTGATACACTAAGCGGCGAGTGCCTCGTAGCCAGCTGTGGCTCTGCAGCGGAGGTAGCGCCGTTTTACGACACAATGAGAACTAGAGCCTTATTTAGCTGTGTTTTTGTGTGAAAGTAACACGCTGAAAATTCTCTAAATAAAGCGTGAATGCAGACCCATATCAGATTTTTTTGGTGGGAGTCCGTTTATTTGTGTTTTGGGTCAAGTAAAATATGGGGCCCATCTGAGTCTGCACTCAGACGGGGCAGACGAGCAGACTAGCAGGGAGGGGGTGTTTGGTGCGAGCGCTCTGGGCTTCTGCTGCACAAAAACACTGTTGTAGGGTCATGTGTGTGCCGAACCGATTACGTCGATCCTAACGGATCACAGATCAATCACGATCCGTTGCACCACTACTAATAAGATGCAGTCTGATTATGTTTCTTTCACAAAAATCAGTTTTCAAGAGTCAACTGTCAGTTGTGAGCTCAGCGTTTGCATGTGTGTTCTGTAACTACGACCGTAGAATGAAAAAAAAAAACAAAAGACGTTGACTGCGGCTCGTAGGCTGCGCAGAGTAACTTACCATACCCCTGGCGGAACAGGCGTCTATTTTTCCTCAACGTGCTGCTACGCTCTGCGTTTATCTGGTATTTCACGGTATATTGTTGCAGTGATTATTTGTGGTTAGTTATGGCTACATTATTCTACATTATAACAAAAAAAAAATCTTCCTGCAGCTAAATAACTTGTAGCACTTTGTCACACTAACTGAGGTTTTCCTTTCTGTCTAAGTTCTTGCCTGTGTTGTACGTCGCTTTGGACAAAAGCATTTGCTAAATGAAACTGTAGAACTGTAGACTGTAGGCTTAAGTCTTCACGATGCGTTCAGGCACAGTGTTCGAGATAGGTCAAACAGACTTTGGAGGCTGCATGTGGGAAACTTGGTCAAATAGAACAGTTTTAACCCTGTAAGCTCTTTTTTATTGGACTGGATTCCTCAAGATTCAAGTGAGTAAAGTTTACTATCAAAGGTGTCCCACTTTTTTAAAGTTAAATGACATCAGAAGTAGAGATGGATATCAAATTAGGTACTTTTATAGATACAGACCAAATTCTGTCTGTAGTACTGAGTACGGATTCACACAAAATCAAACGGTACCATGTTTAGGTACCTAAATGCATCCCTGTGACTGTGAGGGAGTGGAAGAGTTGGTGATTTTCCATGTTGGACATGAACACAGCATTACAAGTTCATATATTGAGAAACTTTGAGATTCTATTATTAAACAAATAAATATCTATTACCATGTAAACACACAAAGGAACCAAAAATTGGTACCGTTAAGTATCAATTGACAGATACCAATTGTTTCAAATGTGTAAGGTGCCCATCCCTAATCAAAAGTGTTTTAAGCAACTTTTCTTTTTCCAAATCAGGATCATGAGATAAACTGGATTCACAGTTTGTCATAATGCAGCTGCTTCAGGCTCCTGTCTTCACACTTGTTGTTAAGATGACCTGTGCAGCCAGCGCACACAACAGAAGAGCTCTTTTTTTTAAACTGAAATAAAAAAAACACTCGGTCTGTCTGCTGGCCTCTTTAACATTAACCTGCCCTGGTTGTATACCCTGTCTGGATCTCAATGTCCTCCCCAAACCCTAAACCCTGAGCTCTTACAGACCAGGGCTTGGTTTATGCTTGACATGTCCGTGAGGTCTGCACAACTTAGTGTGGACAAACGCCGTCACTTCAGAGGCCTTGCCCCCTGGCTTGGTCCTTTTCAAGCAGAATAGTTCTGCAAATATTTCCAGCACCTCCAAAAATTTCAGAGATGCCAGAACGAATGGGAACTCCTAATATCTGAAGTATGAAAAATCCTGGAATTTATCTGATTCATCACACAGAGATCACTGTGATAACTGTGCGATGAACAAATGCATGATAAAAGTAAAAAGCCATGTGTCTCGTTTTCATGCCTCATGTTTGTGAAAACCCATCCAGCCTCTGGTTGAACCTCAAAGTCAGTGAGTGTAGGAGCGTGGATATTCAGCTTGGGCTGCTGAGTTTTCACCGATACTCTGCCTGACTGTCATCCATTCTAACTGATTATTTTTTTGCATTTTGATATTTGGATTTGTTTGCCTCCTTGGACAGACTCATTGTGTGTGACCCCTGATCTGTTGCCTCCTGAACTGCTCTCTGTGTCTGAGTCCTTGTTTTGCCCCTGAATTTCCACACTCCTTTTCTGAGCAGTGACATCTAAAGAGATAAATGAGTCAACCATCTCAGCTTTGAACATATTTGCTGTTATCAGTATCTCTTCTGGTTGAACAGACTGCAGAGATCAGCAGCTTAGAAATTCTCACATTAGCTCCTTTGTCATTGCCTGGACTGATGGACTGGATCCAGTGTTAAAGTATTTATGCTTTAAAATCTCCCAATTCATGAATAGAAACTTAATATTTAGCCAGCTACTGATGTAAGGTGACCTTGAGTGCTATGAAAGGCGCCCTGAAATAAAATGTATTATTATTATTACAATGTTTGTAAGTTATTATCTTTTAATTCAGTGTTCCGACACCTAGGAGGAGAAAGTCAGAATCACAGTTTTTCTCCGTCACTACTTAGAGAACCAAAGGCTTGTCCCATCACTCCCTAAGGACATGGCACAAAGCTATTGAGACAGTTGCCACATTGTCATCTGATCCACAGATTTGCCTGATGCTTCCGTAGAAGAGGAGTACTTCCAGGAAGCCTGTAGTGATAAAGGCTTAGCTCATGAGCCAAAGTGATGTTTCAGTGGGAAATGACTGCTGTTTGTCACATTATCACCAGCACTCTGAGAGGAATCAATCAATACTCATCTCGTGAAGGTCCATCTGAGGGTGCAAGCTGTTACTGTTACTGCTGCTCACCAAGATGATGCACACAAACACTAACGGGCGTGACCCACATCATCAGGTCAGAATGACAAAACACAAGTGATCAGCTGATTCTTTGGACAAGGTTGATATGGGGACAACAGGCCTGGTGTCCACATTTCAATAATAAATAAACCTAAGCTGTATGTCAGTTCTGTCAAATCATTTCTAAAGAGAGACAAACGATCTGAAAGGTTTCCGTTAAAATCACTCAGTGAGTTTACATGCATGCAGCAGTTCAACTATGGTCATAACTCGATTGTAAGGTCACAGTAGGGGGAGTTTGAGTTGGAGCGCAGTGATCCTATTTATCAGTGTCATCTATTTCCTCTCTTGGGTGAAATTTGCTGAAGCTGAACGCCAAAGCTTGCCTTCTCAGACGTGTCGAATCCAACCCTAGTCTGATTGCAAAAATATTATCTACAATTGCCAATGGAGCTATGCTCAGTCTGTTCTCAGTCTGACATAGCTGTTTACATGCATCTTAATAGTCTGATCTTCCACTGACAAAGCTCATAGTTCTATTTCTGAAGCTGCATGTAGACATACTGTATGTGACAACTCACACTGGATCAGCTTCTTTGGGGTCCTGCTGCGTCCCTGCTCCGGCAGCCTGCAGCATATACGCACCCATATTTGCTGTGACGTGCCAATAAAATGCCAATAAAACAGACCAGATTGTATTTATCTCAGCTAAAACAACAAACCAACATAATGAGCAGAGCCAGACCAGGAGTCAACAGGTTTGAGATTTTTACAGCCCAACATGAATGAAGAGAGGAACATTTATAGAGTGGGAAGCATGGAAACTCCTTGGTCTTGCAGCTCAAGCTCTCTGCCAGTCCTACAATGTGCTGAACTGAACACGCAGCTGGTGTGAGCTGACGATGCGTTTTGCAAAAGAAAAAAAAAACAATATCTACGTAATGATGAGGACTACAAGACAAGGTGCAGTTTTTGGTGCTGTTGTCTGATTTCCTGGCTGGGTATATTCCCAATAGATCCTCTTAAGAGTGCTAATTATGAATCATGTAATGATTTTACTTATGTGGAAAAAAAACCCACTCAGTTTTTCTGAGCACAATGTATGAAATTGTTAATTCTTTGAGTCTTACGATCTATTCAGCTTGTTTCATACTTGAGGGGAAAGTGAAAAGTCTGTTCTGATCCTTTAATGAACAAGTTAGTCACTGTGGACAAGGTCTCCAAGGCCGAGTTCTTCAATATGCTGTTGCTGTAAAAATAGACAGTGTAGTACAGTGCTGGAGCACAAGTGAAGACGCTGACAGCAGCCAGATCCTGGTGTGCTGAAACAGTGATCTGGGTGGGTATGAGAGCATAGTGGGTTAGTGCTGGTGCTGTGGAGGCAGCAGCTGAGAGCTGAGAGCTGTGGGATTGTGGGATTGTGTCAGGCTGAAAGGGGATCCAGAACAGGGCAGAGAAACACAGCGGCTCCCCCTCACTGCTGGAGCACACAGCTGACACGCTGCCAAGTTCTCAGGGCTCAACAGCGCGCGCGCACGCGCACACACACACACACACACACACACACACACACACACACACACACACACACACACACACACACACACACACCATACACACACACACACACACACACACACACACACACACACACACACACACACACACACACACACACACACACACACACACACACAAACTAAAAGTACATTGTATAGTCATACTGAGGAGCATACTACAGTCACATGGCATTCAAACAAAGGCAATATTAAATACAGATCCTTAGTCACACAGATTTGCACACAAAAATAAAGGCGCAGTGCACCAGATGACCTCAGATTCACATGCACCCAGAAAAAAGCATATGCACTCTACCTAAAATACACTTATTTCCTGGACTACACACTCACATGTCAAGTAAAAGCTCTGCTGTGCCAAACAAAATGTCAATATACCCCTTGGTGGCATACAATTTCTTTTGTTTTGTCCAAATTCCTGAGACAGACAGAGCAGGGAGAGTCGGGGAGACGAGAGGGAGGGTCAGGGAGGGGAAGGAGATATCTAAAGCCACACAGATGCGTTTCATCATTTAAAACCCCAATAAAAAAGCTTATGTCAATGTGAGAGGTGTTCTTTAAAGTAGTTTGTCAGAGCAGCATTAGCACCTCTGTAGGTGTTCAGCACTGTTAGGTTAGAAAGGCTTCACATGGAGTCAGAGCCTAAAATCTCTTAGCGGACAACAATCCAGTCAGTATCAGTGTCATGGAAGTGAATACAGACATCTTGGAAAACTTGGATGCTACTTGAGCATAAACAGAGTCTATTCTTTATTACTGATGGGTTCAGTAGGTTGTATTTTGTTTTGGCTTTTACGAATACTGGAAAATATGAGCAAGGAGATTGTTTAAGAACTGAGTAGCTGCACTGCCTTCCTTTATACACAGGTCCCCACAGACAGGACTTTGTCATCTGAAGAGCCCACCAGTAGCTTGACGACAGAGGATAAAGTGAAAAGTTGCTGTAAACAGCTTGCTAGTGCATAAGTGGTTTGTGAGCTCACTGTCATGGCTGAAGACACACAGCTTAAGGGTAAATAAGGAGAAAACCTCTGTTACCTTTGTCTGTACACAAGCTTTAAGACTCAAATCAAAATAAGATAAAAATAAATAAATTTATAGTCTACAGGGGATCAGAGGGTAAACTTATACCAAGGCTCTGTGACTGCTTTAATATGGTAGTCATTACCCAACCTGACCTAGCCTTATCTAACCTGATCTAGAAAACCCAACCCTAACTAATCCAAAAGAAATCCAACCTAACCTAACAGAGAATACATAACAGAACCCTGAACATAATGAAACATTTTCCAACCTAAACTGAACTTAACAAAACTTACCCTGACCTAACCTAACCTATCTATCCCAACCCATTCGAGGGCAACCGAACCCAAACCAACATACCCTTACCCAAAATAAAACACATTAAACTCAACATGACCTAACCAAACCTAATCTAACCTAACCTAACCTAACCTAACCTAACCTAACCTAACCTAACCTGACATAGCCTAAATTAACCTAACTGAGAGTAACCTAACCTGACGTAATAAAAGCGAAGCAACACGTAACCCAAACTGAAGCATGCCAAACCAAACACAACCTAACATAGCCTAACCTAGAAAAAAACAAAGTAACCCAACATAAAACATAATCAAAATCAACAAAGCCTCACTAAGCATAACAATAATTAAAAAAAATACCAACCTTAATCTAACTAATGTAATATTTTTTGTTTTTGTTTTGTTTTTTTTTTCTCTTTTTTTCCTTTTATTTCTCTTTTTTTCTTTTTTTGTCCCTTTTTTTCCCCCTTTTTTTCCTTTAACGTAATATTTGTTAACGTAACCCAACATATTCTAGTTTAGCCTAACTTCATTCATACTGGCCAACCTTCATCCAACCTAACCTAACATAACCTACCAAAAAAAAATAAAATTAAACCCAATATGACCTGATTTTACCTAATCTAACCTAGTATAACCTGACATAACCACAGCAAAACAACACCTAACTGAAACTAATCTAATATATATAATATAAACATAATCTAAAATAAAAAATAACAATGAAATACAATACAACTTAACCCACCCTGACCCAGGCCAACCAAAACTAGCCTAACATACCATAGCCCCTATAAGACAAACTGACAGTACCCAGCCTAATCTTAACCTAATTAAACATTTCATCAACAAACCTAACCCAACCCAATCTTTTCACTCCCCTTTGCCCAACCTGTTGTTGTGTGAGTTTTTACATGAGCAGTGCTCTGCAGGTGAACTTAATGAGAATACAATGGCAGACAGGCCAGGAGATAAAAAGGCCCCTACAGGTAATGATGATAATAAGACTCTGCACTGAATGTTGTCTCATCTCAGGCTGTAGTCACTAATCAGCAGGGTTCAATTAGATAAAAAGGTCAAACTTTAAACCTTTTCAAATGATGCAGAAACAATGGAGGTGACCAGAGTTTTTCTGAGTTTGGAGTAAAGAGGGGATGAAAAGGGTTAAACTGAAGACAGAGCTGGAAAGAAAAACATTGCAGGGTGTCTGTGAGGGGACAGGTTTTAGTGTGACCTGTTGAGAGCCATCAGGGCAAGCCATCAGCCAGACGTCCAGCCGCTCTGGTCCATGTGATGAGTTCCAGACTGACTTTTGCTCTGTGTCAACCGTCCCCCCTCCTACAGCCTGCCTCTGGACTCCCTTCATCCTTCCCCTGCTTTCTTTCCCCTGTGTCCCATCACCTCACATCATCAATACCCCTCAACCATCCCCCTCCCCCCATCCCCACAGCACCCCTCTGGAACCCCTCACTTCAAAAGCTCGCCAGCTTAACATGTCATTGATTAGAGCAGGAGGGGCCTGTAGCCCAGGGCTGAGGGTGGGGGCTGGAGGCTGGGGAGGTGGGGGTGGGCAGTTAGCTATCACTACTGGGGCATCACACACACTGTCAGACAATCAAAGAAAGTCCTCAGATCTCATAAACCCATCTTTTCTGGCCTGCTGTGGACTTCAGCCCCACAAACGCACGGAGAGAAGCGACGTTCGCTCTGACTCATTATGTTCTGCCGTGCATTATCAATCACCACATCATGTCAGGGTGCAGGAGGAGCTGCTTGCCCTCTCTGCACTGTGTGTAGGTGTGAGCAGTATGACGGCCAAAGGATTCAAGAGGAACGGGTGGTCGCGGTGAGTCGCACCCTGGGGTGGTCCACGAAAGAACGGGACTTCCCTGTACACCTGCACATACATAGACACGGTCATGGACGGAGATATGCTTACACATGCCTGTACACACCCACAGACACACACAGACACACACACACACACATGTTTCCGGGTTGGACATGTGGCAGGCCACCCAGAGCTGCTGCTCTTTTTTTCCTTTAAACCACATCTGGTAGCTCCATTAACACCACACAGGAGCGCGTTTCTCCCTGGTCTCTCCTGAATCTTCACTTTCACCTCTGATGCTGCCTCCCCACCTCAGCAAAGGGGGTGATTGGGCAAATGAGATGTTTGCACACAGCCGACTGTGTATGTCAACAACCTATTTAACAGCCATTATGCCTTGAGCAATGATGCTTCAGCACAGGTTTCCTTTTCTGCCTTTCTCTCACACACTCACACACACATTTCTTGACAGCATCCTGGTTGTCTACCTGTTTTTATCATCAGCTCTGCAACAGAAACAACAGGAATGCAGGTCATTCCCATCAGCGCAGCGCTCGTCATGTAGAGCTCTCTGCAGAGTGTGTATCATGTTCATGAGGCAAGTAACAGCTACTTTAACACGCCTACACACAGTCTGTTTATGTATGAGACAATAGCAAGTAGACAAATGCTTCCCCTGGATATTTGGTCTGAGCATCTCAGCGCTCAAATCCACGCAGCACTGAGTCTATTCAAATTCAGGATGGTCACTTTACAGCGGCCCAGCCTCTATACAGGAAGAACGCTCGATCCAAACCCAAATCCTCCTGTTTCATTTTTACCCTGATGACACTCAGGGGTCAGCTGCACTTTTGTTTTATTTCTTTTTCAGCTTTTCTGGGGATCCAGTGTTGCAGTTTAAGCTCAAAGGGAAGTTCGGCCAAGCATCGGGCTTGTTGAGAAAACCTAAAGCAGAGGCGGTTACTCCTACATGATTTCATCTATGTGCGCAATGAAAAATACCAGGAGGATATTTCTGTACTGCAGGGTATGATTGTTTTCAACAGTATCAAATTAAAGTAACGCAGAGTGATTTTAATATTTCCAAAGGCTGATGTCGCTTTGTTTGTATAAGTATGGCCAAGTATTGATTTAAAGTTGAGAAAGTTAAGTCTCAGTATGTTTTGGTGGTGGATCTGCTTACAGCCATGTTATCATTGTGTCAGTTAAAAAAAAAAAAGAAATCATCCTTCATTGTGGAGGACAATACCATGGAGACAAATCAGAGTTTCCAGGGTTTAACTGAGAGAGCCCCATTAGAAATGATCTCTACAACACAACATTAACCATTTAACTTCCACTTCTTAAATCCAGAAGATATGAAGTCTATTCAAGTGGATTTTTTTTGTTTTAGTAGGAGCAATAAGATTAGAAAATAAATAATAAACCCCCACAAAATTGAAAAAAATAAAATAAAAATTTCAAGCTGTAGAGAGAACAAGTTTTATTCAGTTCACCATAAAATTACCATATTTTCAGTGTGACTCAAAAAGTGCTTTACTAAACAGCTGAGCAGCGAGGTAAAGGGTTAAGCAAAGCAAAACGTCATTTAATCCAAACTATCAACTGTTGGCTGTAGGGGTTAAGTTATACTTAAGGCATAAGGAGAGACAGGGGATACGGAGTTGAAAGTTAGGGGAAGAGACTGATGAGGCAGAGCTCCATCCCCCCATTTTTATGTTTGTTATGAGACTGTTCAAACATTAGATGAACTGGAGTTAATATCTGAGTTCACCCAAAAATTAGCTCCTATGCCATACACTGTGTTACACATGTGTCTTATAAAATGTAAGAGATGGCAGATTTCCTATAACCGTGTTAAAACTGATAGTTTAATGGATCATGTAAATGTGTATTTTCCCGGGAGTGTAAGAGTGTGTGTTGTGTGTAAACACATATTAACTAATTGGGGTCCAGAATCTCTTAAAATGAAGTAGAGAAAATGACATGTATAAATCTGAGTTCACATCTAGGGACTTTTGTTCTTACTCAGACTGAACCTGGTTTTATACTAAAATAATTAAGTATGTAGGGACATGTTCAATTAAACATTCAAGCATCCACCTGTCTTTTCTCGAACATTACAGGACCTTTTTTTTGTTTCCTTGTTTTACTTTATGTTTGTTTGTGATACGATTTTCATTGGGGCAATGAATTGTGTTTTTCAAATTTCATCAGAAAAATGTCATACATTTGACTGTTTTTTTTCTGGGCTTTCAAAACTAACATGTTGATCCAGATTCAGTCATTTGCATGATGGATCTGATAGTTATTCTCCTCCACCTGCACCTGCTTTGTCATCAGTCTGGCCTCTGTTTGCTCCATGTACCCTTTACCAGGCCAGACTTGTGTTTCATTCTCTCCAGCCTGTTTACAGTGTTTACTTGCCTGGCTTTTTATGTTTTTGATTTGAGTACAAATATAAATAAATACATAAATAAAAATGGAAGGATCACCCGTCATATATTGGTTTGCACTCTACAGGAGGGGGTTTTTGTTTTCACTTCCAACCTAAAGTATCACATCAAAACAAGGCATACGTGTGTCAGGGATTCCTTGGTGCTGTGATCTGTGAGCAGGACTGAGCCTGGGGGTGATCAGCTAATTCAGGAGCTCAGGACGAGACGCTGGAGCTGCTGGCTCCCAAATATCTGACCAGTCCTTCAACCACTGAATGAATGAGGTCTGCCCACTCGCTGTCACAGGATCCACCCACCCATACTTCATTGGTAAAGGACTATACCGCTCTTTATTTATGTTGTTACCATTTCAGAGCTTCAAAACTGTACGCCACAAATCTTGTATACACTTCCAAAAATGTCTGTCTTTTTTCACTGCTATGAAAAAAAGGGACTGACTGACCATTCCTGGCGTCCAGCTTGTCTGAAAATATTCTTACTCATTTAAATGTTTTTCTTATTTGTACTTTTTTGAAAAAAAAAATAAAAGCTGTTAATTAAAACTCATTGAATATAAACTTAATAGACTTTTATTCAGAAAATCCTCACCTTCCAAACCAGGCACCCCATCAGCACTCAGTTACCATTCCCAACCAGCGTTAGTATCAAGAAAGAAGTTACATCCTTAAAAAGAGTTAGCAGTCGCTAAATGGTGTTATAACCTAATTGCTTAGATCAGAATGTGTGTGAGGAGAGAGGAATAACGTCATTAGAGAGACAAAAAAAAGAGTAAATACACTTTATAAATGCAGACAGACCCTTCCCGCTCCATGTAACAGACTGATGTCAGTAAGATCGTACAGAACGAGTCAATCTGCTCTCAGATTATAAAACCAGTTAGTCTGTCTCAGCAGATGGCTAAAGACAAGAGGCCAGAATTTAAGAAAAGAAGCAAAAACGTGATGCCCCCCCAAAACAAAATCATAAAATATGGGTTCTAATTGTAACTAATTCCAAAATCATTTCACAGTGGCCCAGCCAGGATTTTTACAATAAAAAAATATAATAGGAAAACAAAACTAAAAGTCCTTCAGACATTAGGAAGCTTCATAGCTGAATTTATTCATTTGACCTTTATTTTACCAGGAAAAACTGTCGGAGAACCAGTTCTCTTTTACAAACATTTCACAGCCTGTTTGGACTGGTTAGCTTTGGGAGAAGGAAGTGAAGATTTGTAAAGACAGCTTCAGTGGGCTGCACATTTGTCCCAACATTTATCTGATTCACTTTGTGTGTGTTTCACTGATGGATCTAACCTTTTGTCTCTGAGCATCCAGATCTCATAGTCTTTGGATTTGTTAGCATCTAATCCCGGCTCTTCTCGTTGCTGGTTTTGTATTTGTGAGTTTTATCTCACTGCCGAGTTAATTTAGGAGGGGAAGTTTTTACTAAACACTCAGGAAGTAACCCCAGAGGAACAGCACGGACATCAGAGCTTTCATCACAGACCCATTAAACTTCTGCACCTCTGTGTTCATGTATTCAGGGAAAGGTCTTGACTGACCAGACAAATCTTTGGGATGGTAACTTTACGCAGGGTGTGTTTGTCCAGCTGGACTGAAAGTTTGCTTCACCCAGCAGGTACTTTTTAAAAAGGATAGCTGCAAAAGGCCTTCTTTACATTCTCAGCTCCCCTTTTTTGGATCTGGGCCCGTGTTCCTCACCCTGCAGTGTGGAGCAGGAGAAGTGTACAGATGGAGCATGTCTCTAGGCTTAGCCGTCAGAGACGTTAGCCTCTCCCTTCGGTGAGAGCGCTGCAGGTCAGTGAAACCAGAGGAGAGGGGGAGCGTCAAGCTGACCAGACCCTGAAAAACTTTCATCTGTGATTACACAGCTTCTCTCTTTGGAGTGCACGTTCCTCCACCCCAGCATACTGATCAGGTCGATTCAGGCAGCCATGATCACTGCAGCTTACTGACTGACTGACTCCTACACCACCCCTTCCCTCCACCCCCCCTCCTTTATTCACCACTTCTCAGCCCTCTTCTGCAGCACCTAGGGTTATCGTCAGAAGTCTATAGCCCCTCCAAAGTCTCAGTAGAAATCAGCAGGGCTGGATCGGTGAGAAGGCCCGGGCCAGAGGAGGCCTGGGAGAGGAGTGAGGTGCTCTAGCTCTTAGGAGACTCCCCTCCCGGCTTTTTGAAGGGGGAGGGCGAACGGAAAGAAAATCAATAGGCAAGAAGCAGGAGGCCTGTGATGGCATGGCTAATCGGGTTGCTGCATTAATGTTTCAGATGCTGGGAGAACTCGCAGCCTGGCTCGCTGTACTCATGGCCTCAGCGCAGCCTTGCACATCAAGCTGCAAACACCTACACACAAAGGAGAGCTGTGGAGCAGCACACAAACACTCAGTCAAACATACACAGGAGAGGCTCTATGGATAGGAGCCTCCCATGTATGATTCCATAAATTTTGATGGTAAACCCAGAACCTATTGCAACAAACAGTCGCACAACAGAAGCAACGCCGGCTGCAGTACTGACCTCATTTTACACTATACATTCAACCCTCAGCTTACCAGAAGCGACAGAGACGGGGACGGAGGAGAAGAACACATTCCTGTGAAAAATGCTCTCTGTCACAGTGGAGATGAGCCCTGAGAACAGGAGAACGCTGGTGTTTGACAGCCTCTGTGTGTGTGTGTTTGTGTGTGTGTGCGTATGTGCGTGTGTGTGTATGGTGTGTATGGTGTGTGTGTGTGTGTGTGTGTGTGTGTGTGTGTGTGTGTGTGTGTGTGTATGCGTGTGTGTGTGTGTGTGTGTGTGTGTGTGTGTGTGTGTGTGTGTGTGTGTGTGTGTGTGTGTGTGTGTGTGTGTGTGTGTGTGTTTGTGTCCACCTGTATGTATGCCGAGAAAAGGAATATCTGTGTTGGAAGAGCAGCTCTTCTAGACACCGATTCATAATCTCTGACCTCTGCTGGTATTCAATGTTTATGCCACAGTTTCCACATTGCTTTCCTCTGACATGAGGGCTGTTATAAATCAGGGAGCGACAGACAGACAGCTCCCTTCCAGAGACTGGTACGAGAAGGGGAGCCGCCACGGGCTGCACCCTGGGCCCCCACCCAACTCCACTACTGCCTGTGCGCGTCACAACCAGATGTGCTCTATCTGCTACCCTGATCCTCAAACAGACACACACACACACACACACACACACGCACGCACGCACGCACGCACGCACGCACGCACGCACGCACGCACGCACGCACACACACACACACACACACACACACACACACACACACACACACACACACACACACGCCAGCACCTTCATCCCACCTCTCACACTGACACCACTAATGCCTCCAACCATGCTGAAATATTCACTCTCCCCTCTCCTACACTCTGGCTGTCTGCAGCTTTGACTCCAACATCAGCTCTGATAGTTTACGGC
Organism: Halichoeres trimaculatus; assembly: GCF_033239565.1. NCBI lineage: Eukaryota > Metazoa > Chordata > Actinopteri > Labriformes > Labridae > Halichoeres > Halichoeres trimaculatus. The sequence goes on along the minus strand of NW_027437181.1, from coordinate 41,788,593 downwards.
TGCTAAAAGTGATGCAGCCCTGCTGCTGCTGCTGCTGCCTTCAAGTGCCCCAAACAAAAATTCTCATAAATGTGGACACGAGGGCCCGATCTTGCACCCAGTGCATCCAGTACAAGGGTTACAATATCATTTCTTCAGCCAGGCTGTGTCATGTGTGAATAGCAAATGAACCTGGACCAGTGTCGGCACCCATGGAGTGTTTGTCTGGGCCGACTGAGGCCCTGGGTGATAAAGACAGTTTCCCAGGGCACCAAACTGTGAAGAGACACTGCTTTAGATCCCAAATCCTCAGATTGTTTCGTGCAGCATGAAGTTGAGTTTACACGTACCACAGATTGGACAATGTTTTCCACTGCCTGCCTCTCTGGCCACACTCCCTCTGTCTCTTCATTGTTTGATCATTCCCTCTCTGAGCTCTGCTGGACACAGCCGTCCACGAGGGGAAGAGGAGCAGAGCTCTCAGATACAGGAGGAAGAAGAGGGAGGCTGAGGAGTCTTCTCAATAAAGGAGGAGTTTTAACACAATGTTTGTTTATTGTCTCCCTTAAATTTCCTGCAATGGTAAATAAAATCTGTTGGAGAGAAATACTGTGGCAAACATTTCAATTTCCAGTGATATTCACCAGGGCTGGGGACTCGTTTACAACTTTAACTCAAGGCCATAGGCGCAAATCCCGGGGGGGACGCAGGGGTCATGTCCCCCCCTTCCATAAAGTTGCCCCCCGAAAAAAAAAAAATCTGTTGTAATTAATTTTCTAATAGTATAGTAATGTTTTTCTGATGATATAATACAAGTCATGCTACTTAAAACACACTGTTTGACGATTTTAAGTACTGATCACCCCCACCCCCCTCGGGATCCTCGCAGTGGTTTGATCCAATCTCTTTCTCTCGGTACAGATGCTGCACACACACATGAAAACAAATACAGACGCACAGGCAGAGCGGAGTATCGCGGTTAAGTAAGTAGCTTTCATTGAAAGACTGAACAGTTATAACTTCACTTGTTCAACAGACACACAGAGAAAATGAAAAGCAAATGTCAACTCCTTTGTCCAGAGTCTGACAGTATGCTTTAAATAAACACAAGACGCTGATTAAGCTTTCCGCCCGATGTGGTGAGCACACACAGACACAGACTACAGAGCACCAAGGATCGCGATTAAGTGTATTAAAACACTGAACAATTTATAAGTTAATTATCACACCGTTTGCTGCTGGCCAGCAAACAGCCTCTCCTTTTTGATGCAAAAAAGGCTGTGACAGATTAGACAGACAGGTGACATGCTGACATCCTCATCCTCTCATTTATGACACAATATTAAACTATTTAAGATGCCTTCCATATCTACCATACTAACTGTTATTGATCCAACTCAGAGGATACATTTGCGAACATGGATGGCTCCAATGAAAAAAAATATTTTGTCTATCTACCTAGTTTCACTTTATTATTTATATGTGTAAAGGTCTGTGTATTTTTTACGTTTTGTAGCAGTCATTTGCACTTTTTATTTAAATCAGTTAATTATTGTGTATTTTGAAGTTTTGTACCATATTTATATTTTATTTTTGTTGACAGTTTGATAAAAACATATCTTTGAAGAATAATTTGGTGTCGTGTAGTTATTCACTGAAGTATTTCTTCTAGTTGCACTTGTATTGAGCTTTCAGTTCTTGTAAAGCTGCTGTAATGGTGATCAGACCAGTGTTCATGGTGAGAAAAGAAATTATTTTTGGTCACAACTGGTGTAATTGAAACCTGTTACCCAACACCACTTGGAATTGCCAGTTGAGTATAGACAAACCTGCAGACAGGTAGAATATGGACTTAGAAGGAACAATGACATGATTATGGTCACTGTTTAATTGTCACAGTTCAGAGGGAACCCAAGTGCAGATTTATTTGAAGACAAAAATCAGGAAAAAACAGTCCTTTAATAAATAAATCCAAAACGGTCCAACACAGTCTTTACAAAATCCAAAACGATTCAAAAGTCTATACAAAATCCAAAACGGTCCAAAAGTCTTAAAATCCAAAACGGGAGAAACTGGCAGAGCAAATCCCCAGGCAGAGGGCTGGTGCGAGGCAGACACAAACATACGAACTGGCAAAAACAACAGAACCTGGCTGAGTTAAGTACTGGTTGGTGATTAGAAGACAAGGAACAGGTGTGATCATGAGTGTGAACAGGAAGGTGGAGTCCAGGAGCAGCTACAGAAATGTCCATTAGAGGGAGCAGAAGAATGAGCAGGAGGGTGGGGGCTAGGAGGAGCAGACAGCTCCAGCAGTGTCCATGACAGTACCCTCCCCTCAACGAACACCTCCAGGCGTCCTCTTGGGCTGGTCAGGGTGCAACAGATGAAACTCCCTAATGAGTGCAGGATCCCGTATGTCTCTGGCAGGAACCCAAGACCTTTCTTCAGGACCGTAGCCCTCCTAGTCCACCAGATACTGTATGCCCCCTCCCTTGCGCCGAGACTTTAAGAGTCTTTTGACCGTGAACACTTCTTCACCATTGATGAGCCGGGGTGGAGGAGGAGGGTTGGCGGGTGGGTTGAGTGTGCTTGTTCGAACAGGCTTGATGCAGGAGACATGGAACGTGGGGTGGATTCTCCGAAGAGTCTGGGGTAACTGCAGACGAACAGCAGAGGGGTTAATAATCTTGGACACAGGAAATGGACCAACAAACCTGGGTGTCAGCTTCCTAGAAACAGTTCGCAGTGGTATGTTCCTGAATGATAGCCACACCCTTTGTCCTGCCCGGTATTGAGGGGCAGCAGAACGTTTGCGGTCAGCCTGTTCCTTGAACCGAGCAGAAGATTGCAGGAGTCTGGCTCGGGCACGGCGCCAGACACGATGACATCTGCGAACAAAAGCCTGGGCAGAAGGCACAAGAGTTTCCTCCTCTTGAGATGGAAACAGTGGTGGTTGGTAACCAAAACAGACTTGAAATGGGGATAACCCAGTAGATGTGACAGGCAAAGAATTATGAGCATACTCAATCCATGGGAGGAGTTGGCTCCAGGAGGATGGATTCTGGTTGACCATGCAGCGGAGGGTATTCTCCAGGTGCTGATTGGCCCTCTCAGTCTGGCCGTTAGTCTGAGGATGGAAACCTGAAGACAGCTGCACAGATGCGCCTATGAGGGTACAGAAAGCTTTCCAAAAATGAGGTAAATTGAGGCCCTCTGTCCGAAACTACAGAGGTAAGCAGGCCATGTATCCGAAAAACATGTTGAATGAGGTGCTGAGCTGTTTCTTTGGCAGAGGGCAGTTTAGACAGAGGGATGTAATGGACTGACTTTGAGAACCGGTCAACAACAGTAAGGATCACAGTGTTACCTTCAGAAGGCGGAAGGCCAGTGATGAAATCCAGGGCTATGTGTGACCAGGGACGTCGTGGTATCGGTAAAGGACGAAGTAACCCGGCTGGGGGGTGGTTGGAAGGCTTCCCCTGGGCACAGTTAGGGCAAGCGGCTACATATTCAGCCACATCTCGCTTCATGTTTGGCCACCAAAATCTTTGGCCAATCATAGCCATGGTGCGTTGGACCCCTGGATGGCAGGAGAGTCTAGAGGTGTGGGCCCACTTGAGAACCTGAGAGCGGACAGACACTGGGACAAAAAGCTTGCCTCGAGGTTCATTACCTGGAGACGGATGTTGACGGAGGGCCTCCAGTACCTCCTGCTCAATATTGAACCGGGTAGAGGCAACAAGGAATTGGCTAGGCAGGATGGTGTCAGGTTCTGAGGATCCAGAATCACTCTCCTTAGCGAACTGCCGTGATAAGGCATCTGGTTTCGCATTCCTGGAACCAGGGCGATAAGAGAGGGTGAAGTTGAAACGTGAAAAGAAAAGGGCCCACCTCGCTTGCCGGGAATTGAGACGCTTAGCAGTCTTGATGTATTCAAGGTTCTTATGGTCAGTCCAAACCAGGAATGGTTTCTCGGCTCCCTCCAACCAGTGTCTCCACTCCTCTAAAGCCATCTTGACCGCCAACAGTTCCCGATTCCCAATGTCATAATTCATCTCTTAGGAAGACAAACGGTGAGAAAAAAAAGCACAGGGGTGCAACTTGTTATCCTTAGGGAAGCGCTGAGAAAGGACAGCCCCCACTCCCACATCGGAAGCATCCACCTCCACTACAAACTGCAGTTTTGGATCAGCAGTGACCAGGATGGGAGCAGAGGTGAAGGCCCTCTTTAGCTCCTTGAAAGCCTTCTCTGCAATAGCAGACCACAAAAAGGGAACCTTGGGGGAGGTAAGAGCAGTTAGTGGAGCTGCAATAGCACTGTAGTTGCAAATAAACCTCCTATAAAAATTTGCAAACCCCAAGAACCTCTGAAGCTCCTTTCGTGTGGTAGGCTCAGGCCAATCCAGCACAGCCTTGACCTTGCCAGAGTCCATTTCTAACCTCCCAGCTGACACTCTGAATCCTAAAAAAGACACAGAATCCCGGTGAAATTCACATTTCTCAGCCTTTACAAACAGTTGGTTCTCAAGAAGCCGTTGTAGAACTCTTCGCACATGCTGCTCATGCTCCTGAAGGGACTTTGAGAAGATCAGAATGTCATCCAAATATACATAGACAAACTTGTTGATCATGTCTCGCAACACATCATTGGCAAGGGCTTGAAAGACAGCTGGAGCATTCTTTAATCCAAAAGGCATTACCAAGTATTCATAGTGTCCACTTGGGGTGTTAAACGCTGTCTTCCACTCATCTCCTTCTCTGATGCGCACTAAGTGGTAAGCGTTGCGGAGATCCAGCTTAGAAAAGATAGTAGCCCCCTGTAAGTTCTCGAAAGCAGAAGACATTAATGGCAGTGGATAACGATTTTTGATAGTGATGTCATTAATACCTCGGTAGTCAATACAGGGTCGGAGTGAATGATCCTTCTTCTCCACAAAGAAGAAGCCTGCACCTGCCGGGGAGGATGAGGGTCTGATAATGCCTGCAGATAAACTGTCATTAATGTACTTATTCATGGCCTCCCTTTCAGGGGTTGTGAGTGAGTAGAGCCTACCCTTGGGTGGCGACGTTCCAGGCAGAAGATCAATAGCACAGTCATACGGCCGGTGCGGGGGAAGAGACGTAGCCCGTGACTTGCTGAACACAGGTTTCAAATCCATATATACCTCAGGTACTGCAGACAAGTCTGGAAAATCCTCCAGGGGCTCAGTGACACCACCTGGTGGCAAGGCTGAGGAGAGACACTGAGACAAACATTGGGTGCTCCAACCCAAAATGGTGTTGTTGGTCCAGTCAATAGTGGGGTTATGTTTAACAAACCGAGGATGACCAAGTATAATGGGAATATGAGGAGAGTCAATCAGGTGCAAGGAAATCCTTTCACAGTGATTTCCAGAGATAAGCAGAGAGGCAGGTTCAGTGACACAGTTTACCTTGGCGAGGGGCTTGCCATTGACTCCACTAGCCTGCAAAGCTTGTGGTAGTTCCCTGGTGGAGATGCTGAGTTGGCAGACCAGGGCTGTATCAATCATGCTTTCATCTGCCCCTGAATCCAACAGCACAGCAACCTCAAGTCTTTGATCCTTCCACTGTAGGACGGCAGTTAACTGAGCACGTTTTGTAGGAGATTTAGACAGAGAAGGAACACTCACCAGTAACTCCTGTCCTACTGGTGAGCGTTGTCTTTTAAAGGGCAGGTGGCAACATAATGTCCTGGTTTTCCACAGTAAAGGCAGGAACCAGTGGAAATCCCGCGCTGCCTCTCTGCCGGGGATAATCTAGTCCGATCCAGCTGCATGGGTTCAGGGTCTGCAGGGGATGGAGATGACTCTGTTGCTGGTGATCTGTAAGGAGGAGACCTGGAACGCCCGGCTAGCTTCTCCTTCTGCCTCTGAGTTAGCCTGGTATCTATTCGGATAGCTAGGTCTATGAGCGAGTCCAAAGTAGCTGGTAATTCACGGGTAGCTAGCTCGTCCTTAATAGACTCAGAAAGTCCATTTAAAAAGGCATCAAACTGGGCCTCCAGATTCCAGGAACAACTAGCAGCAAGTGTGCGAAAATCAATAGCATAGTCCGAGACTGACCTCCTCCCTTGACGGGCCTGTAGCATGACCTGTGCCGCCTCTCTCCCACTGACTGATCTATATCAAATACCTTCTTCATCTCCTGGGTGAAACTCATCAGAGAGGTACATACTGGAGAATGGGCTTCCCACAAAGAGGTACCCCACTCCCTTGCTCTGCCATCCAGGAGAGTGATTATGTATGCCACACAGGAGCGTTCAGAGGAAAAGGAAGAAGGTTGCAGCTCAAAAATCAGTGAGCATTGTGACAAAAAAGAACGGCATAGGCCAGGCTCACCGCTGTACCGACTGGGAGGAGGCAGGCGTGGTTCGACACTGGGGGGTGGCATGGTTCGCATAGCAGTCTCTGAAGCAGGAGTTGCAGCACTGGAAGGATCGGCTGCCTGGAGCTGTTGTAACTGAGCTGACAGATGAGAGACACTGCTAGAAAGTGCCTGCAAATGCTGCGTTACAGAAGCCATTTCCTGCTGGTGGGAATTGAGGGTGGAGCCTTGCTTATCCACCATTGCACAAAGGCATTGAAAATCTGCTGGGTCCATTTGATGGCCAGTTCGTACTGTCACAGTTCAGAGGGAACCCAAGTGCAGATTTATTTGAAGACAAAAATCAGGAAAAAACAGTCCTTTAATAAATAAATCCAAAACGGTCCAACACAGTCTTTACAAAATCCAAAACGATTCAAAAGTCTATACAAAATCCAAAACGGTCCAAAAGTCTTAAAATCCAAAACGGGAGAAACTGGCAGAGCAAATCCCCAGGCAGAGGGCTGGTGCGAGGCAGACACAAACATACGAACTGGCAAAAACAACAGAACCTGGCTGAGTTAAGTACTGGTTGGTGATTAGAAGACAAGGAACAGGTGTGATCATGAGTGTGAACAGGAAGGTGGAGTCCAGGAGCAGCTACAGAAATGTCCATTAGAGGGAGCAGAAGAATGAGCAGGAGGGTGGGGGCTAGGAGGAGCAGACAGCTCCAGCAGTGTCCATGACATTAATATCACAATATGCAAAAAATATAGCATTTATTTTTATGTTGCCCCCCAGGAACTGATGTCTTAAATTTTACTGTTTACTGTCCCCCCCCAACAATGAAAAGGGATTTTCGCCCCTGCTCAAGGCGCACTGAAGTTGTGCACACAGAGACTTTAGACTTGACTTTAACTCGTGTTCAAAAGGCTTCAGACTCAACTCTGACTCCTGTTTTGTGACTTGTAAACAATCATTATGTTTTCTTTTTTGGGGGGTATTAAGATTGAGGAAACTCTGACAAGCTTAATGTGATTCCTTCCTTTTTTTCATAGTAACCATGGTAACTACTATACGCAATGGGTGCGTGCCTCGTGGCATCATGGGGTATCATCTGTACATCGGCTCACAACAATGTCGACTGGCAGTAGACCTGCAGCTGCTGCTGTACTATCTGTCTTTATATTTGGTCATAAAACTTCAAACAGTACGGCTCCAACAAAAGGAGAGCTGACTGCAAAGTCTGCAGGACCCGGATCAAAGATGCTGGATCCACCACATTAAATTTCATCAGGCACCTGAAAGCCCACCTAGACAGGTCAGTCACAGAAGTGCATATAGACAGTTAGCTCAGTATAAGCTACGCAACGTTCACTTAACTTTTCTGCTAGCTTTGTAATGGAATATTTGAACGGATAGTGAAAGTTAGCTTGTTGCACATGTTGTTGCATTAAGGTGCGTTGACACAATAGATGGGTAAAGTCTATCATCTGTGTTCCGCTGCTACCATCTACTGGCTAACGTTGATGGTAGAAAAATACTTGGTAACACTGTCGGCTTATAGGCTTGTTTAACTTGATTGTTGACAGCTTAACGTTAATGTTACAATGTCATTCAACGCTGCCTGATTACCATAACACTAAGTTTGAATAAGAGTATAAAGGAAGGTGTCATCAGACTCAGTTTAATCAACAATATGGTTGCAGAGAGCCAACCTTTAACTTTTTCTTCCAGTCAATAGATGGACTTGATAGAACAATATTCTTCCACTCTATAGTAGAATAGCTTCCTCTAAAAATAAGCATTCATTGTGTGTCTTCATTATATTATTTGGTCCGGGCTAAAAGCGAACTTTATATTTTTCCTTTGGTGCGGTTCGTATTCAGATTGTACTTTTTGCAAGTGGACTATATTTTGTAAACACATCCACGTGTGTGACGATCAGTGCTCTCATTGGACAGCACTGACAAAGGGCGGCACACAGAGTACAGACCCAGAAATGGAGGTAAACATGTGTGTTTGTGCTCTTGTTAGAGCTGATGAATCATTTTCAGTTTCAAGAGCAGCTCCTTTAAAGCAGGCTTAACAACTCCGTTTACAATTTTGGAGCAGCGAAGACGAATGCGTGCAGCAAGGAGACGCTATGCTCTGCGTGTCCTAACCCACAACATGCTAGCAACAGCGTGGCTAAACAGAAGACAGAGGATCAGGTATGAACCAAAGACAGTTAGGTTACGGTGGCCCAAAAGGCGCATGTATCCTGTAGTTAGTTCGGGTGGACCTTGGTTTGTAATCAGACCTGAACCACGAACCACACCAGTGTTCGTTTGGAAGCGGACCGAGACCTCCTCAAAAAGTGGGTCTCAGTCCGTTTGTGTGGTCCACACCAGGGTTCGTTTGTGTCTATGCACACCTGCATGAAAAGTCCGGACCAGCGTGGGAAATGAACACTGGTCCGTTTAAAGTGGACCAAACAGTTCAGGTCTGAATACGCCCTTAGACTCGTGACCAAAGACTTGAGACTTGACTTGGACTCGTAATAAAAGACTTGTGAACAACTCTGATATTCACTGACCGGTTACTTGATTAGGACCACGTGTTGAACAGCTCGTTAACGCAAATATGTGATCAGCCAATCACATGTCGGCAAAGAACAGGTAAACTGAGGCTACAATTCAGCTCTGACGGGCAAAACATGGGTGAGTCTCAGACGTATAGAGCATGTGAACAGTACAGAGATCAACCAGCGTTTCAGCTCTAAGAACATCTCTGCAGACTGATGCGTCCACCTCAAACAGTTTTAAGTCAACAATAAATACTCAACTGGAACACCAGGAGCTGAGAGGGACATATTTACACCATCAGGCTCAAAGACCACTGGTTAGGAGGTACTAAACCAAGTCCATCACAGCTGGGGGTCATCTAACTGTAGATAGATGAAGGGGGAAATAAAAACATTGTGGCTGCTCCACCAATCAGAAACATTCAGCATGTTCCTGGACTTCTGGAAAGTTCTACTCCCCAGGCAGAACTATTTTCAGGGGTTAATTTACCCCAGAACCAAAATTAGACCCTAGTCCCTGCATTTAAAAAGCAAATACTTTTTCAAAAAGTCCCTAGTTCTTGGGGAAAGTTCCTGAAGCCATTGAAATGATGTCGCTTATTGAATTTAAAGAGGGGGTATTCTCTTTCCCATATTTTATTAATTCAGCATTGTTTTATAGGTCAAAATAGTGGATGTTCAGACTAAACTTGCAGATTTTCAAACCTCTACATGTTCATGTTATAAAAATCCTCAAATCTATCAGTAAATTGATCAAAACACTGTTATAATTGCACTAGCTCTTCTGAAATATTGAGGTCAGTGCCTCAAACATCAAGGTCTGCCCATAGCTCCACCCCCAACAGGCCTCCAGAGGACTGGCCAATCAGGAGGATAGGGGTTTGTGAAATGGGGAGCTTTAAAGAGATAGCAGCTAAATAAATAAATTAATCGATTTTAAAAAATAAAATGAAATAAATAAAAAAGATCAGAGAAAGACTGAAATAAAGGTTTTCTAAAACACCAGATAGAAACAAATGGGGATTTTTGATCCGTAAATCATTAAAAGCTACTTGGGGGCACTGGAGGGACAAAATAAAGACAGAAAGCGCACAATACTCCCTCTTTAATGATTTTTTCTTGAAGGAGAATGACTCCCTCAGCTTGTATGAAATAATCTTTAAACAATCTGTGAGTTTCATCCACACTGGACATTTCACAGTTTAACAGCCGGCTACCCTCTAACACTCAGCGGTAACTTGATGACATAATGTTTAGCACAAGGTAAAATCCCAATCATACAGTAGGTAAAAGTTTTAACAGGCTTCTGAATGGAGATCTGTTTCTTTACTGGAGGAATATGAAACATAACCACAGCACTCATGTTCTCTCTGAACAGGCTTCAGATCTGTGTCAGCTTCCAGCTAAGCCTCGGGGGCGTCTCTCATCTGTCAAGCTGTAATTAAAGCTTCGTGTAGGTTCAGAAATTTGCAGATTTTAAAGAATGCATTGAGAGCGTGAGTGGTTGGGTTTAATGCTAACACATGTTTGTACTCACATATAAAGAAATGAACATAAAACATATCCTGTTTCTGTCTCAAACACACTCCAAAGGATTATTTTTGTACGGTGCTCTCACATCCTGAGCGCTGCCTTCCCACAGTGACAGTATCGATTGTTTGGATGAAGACACTCATTCCTTGTCTCCTTTGACTCCCAAAGCACTCATTCTGGCAACTTGAGTCCCTTCAACCTGATTCTTTGAACTTTTTGCTGGAGTCTGCTGCTTGTTTATTGCTTTCCTGCGGGGCTTTGCTCTGGACAGAGGCAGACATGAGAATCGAAATGCTTTATTTATGTTTCTTGAATGTATTCTTGCTCCACTACTCCAAATAGACTTAAACCAGTTGCCCTCTCACAACAGCCTTGAAAAGTAACATCCACAAACTCTTCAGTGATCAATATGACAGTTCCTTCTTTGTCTGAACGAGAGCAGGAAATGTAATAATTAAAGAATCCTAAATGGATGTATTATACTTCTTTTTATTACCTAAACGCAGGCTGTACTGAGTTTGGATGGTTTCCCTTTGATTGTCTTCTTAATGGGGTTTCTCTGAGAAGATAGCGGCTCTCGTATTTCACCTGGATGTTCCTGAGCAGAGTTGACCTTAAAGATCTTGAGTACAGGGTCATGGTTGGGTCACAGCGCTGGCACATCCACATCAAAAGAAGGGGTGTGTTAATCCTCCTCAGGCCCAGGAATGCCACCACTGGCCCAGCCGCGGTTTGGTCCTGCAGCCGGCAGCAGGACCTCCGATGCTAATTGGAGGCTCTGAAGCGTTGGGAGGCATGCAAATATCTCCGGCTTTACTCAGATACCCTTCTGTTCCACTTCCAGTCCAGTCCAATCCCCTCATTCCACCTGACTGGAGGGGAGGAGGGAGAGGAGGAGAACACAGCTGCTGGTTTGTTGCCTCCTTCCCATGGGCCCTGGCTGTGTCAGGGGAGGGGGGGAGGCGGGTAGGGGCAGGGGGACTGTGGCTGCTGCTGCTGCCCTGATTAGGGGCGAGGCTTCTAGGCCCATGTCATGTACTGTACATCAGAAGAGATCAGCAAACCAGCCTGAAAGTCAGATGACACCAAGCACATGCAGGGTGCTCCTCACCCTCCCTCCCCTTTATCTCTCCCCCACAACCATTTGCAATCATTTTTGACTCAAGTCATTCCCACTTTTACCTGCAGACCGCTCTTTTTCCTCTCTCTCTCACTGCCTGACTCCCCCCTGAGCTTACCTCATCTGTCTGACACTAACACACACACTCACACACTCATTTATCGCCCTCCTTGGGGTGAATCAGAAACAGGAACCTGCAGAACGCTGGCTGTTGTCCTGAGAGGATGAGAGGCACAAGACATGAAAAAGGCGAGGGGTGTTTGGTGGGGGCTGTCTGGGTAAAGGACCACAACAGAGCAGGCACGAGGAAGATGTTTAGACTCAGGCAGAGAGCTTGTCAAAACCATCAGGCTTTAGCTTTTGATGAATACCTTTTGGTTCAGGACTTGAGAGTCACTTGACATTCAGAGGTAGTTAGTGGAATAATTGCCAAGAATCTGTCTTCCTTTTTTATCCCCAGCAATACTTTTGGTTCCCCCCTCTGTCTGAGTGAGGACAAACAATCTCTGTAAGGGAATGTTGGAGGATGTGTTCAGGAATCCGTGATGCAAACGAAAACCTTAGTACACACCCGATGGACTCTTCCAGGAGTCAACATTCAGGGCCAGAGCACTGAGCACTGAGCACTGCGTACTGCGTGAGGACCCCCTGCCATAAGTATCCTATAATTGAAGGTTCTAACCAGGCACAATTTTAAACCTTTGCACAAGTTTTTCAGACCTTTCTAGCAACTCTTTTTCAAAAAACGACATGACAAAGCTAGCAAACAAGAATTGACAGAACAAAGATTATTTATAGTTATGAACATATCTAAAGGGTTTTTTAGGGGCTGTGTACTCGACAACGGTGTCAGGATAAAACACATAGGTATTGTTGTATATCAGCCTTTTTTTTTACACAGAAATGGCATTTTAGCCAACCTAAAGTTGAAATTGTTGAAAACGGCCTCCAGAGTGGAAATTTTCTAAAACACAAATGACACCATTGCCGTGTAGACAGCAACCTGGATTTTACAGTGGAAATGTTGACGTCACGCTCAGCTTTGTGCGTGTGTATTATACTTTAATAGTGGTAACTAAAGGCCTGTTTCCACCAGCTGGTTCCATTTGGTTCCTCCCTGTTCAGCACGCATTTTATGGTGTTTCTTTTGACCAAAACCGGGGACGACTGAAGCTCAGTCCACAGCTCTGTAACCATTACCGATCTGTACTGTCCCACTTTTTGGTACCTTTCTGTTGGGATGACAAACATACAGATCAGACCCCAGAAGATGGAGCTAAAAACACTGCAGTCTGTTGATTGGTCGAGAGAATTGTCACTTCCCTACAACAGCAGGAGTAAAGAACAGCATATAATGTTTGACTCTCCAGTTGAATTCCTGAGGAGAACTTTCTTTTTGCTTGGGCAATGATGCCACCAAACAGCTTAAACTGCTGTTGTGTTTTTGTCTTTGATGGATTTATTAGTGGTGTACACTGTGCTGCGCTGCATGCCATGGGGTCACGCCGTTATGTAGCTGATGTACCTGGGCCACTAGGCGCTGTCTGCCCAACGTAGATTTTTTTTCCCTGTGGTTTTTGCATTTTCAGGTGAAACATTGTGTAAACGGCCCCAAACCCACTCTCTGTCTCTTCCATGGTATTATTCCTTCTCTTACAGTGTCAATGACAGCTTCATACTAACTAACTAATTAGGCAGTGTTGTCATTCAACAACTTCTTGTGAGTTCTGGGACAACCGGTAGCTTGTTTTCTCACTGAAGAGTTGGCAACGCTGCATGGGTCTTTATTGCAGTCTTTATCCCAGAGAGAACACTGGTGATATGTCATAATCAGAAGATGAGGCTCTAAGAAAAGCTGGTTCTCTTCAGTGAATCAGAAGAGACAACTCCCAATTTTTTTTCCCCTCGTTGCTCAGGTCTCACTCAGTTGCTCAGCTTTTCTCAGGGCTGAACTTTGTTTTGAATGACAGACAATCACATTTAAGTATGTAAAATCATATCACTATGTGAAGGCAGAAAGGGGGACACTTGGTCAGGCAACGCGTCCTGTTCCCACTCAGTGAGTAAGACAGCAGACAGTGCTAAGGAGATGAGGGTGACACGACAGGAAACCAGGAAGATATGAGTGACACCGGCAAACAAAGCAGCATATGACTCCAGTTTGAAGATACTACACTGTTTGAAAGCCAGGCTTGGTTCTGTTTCTGAGCTGGTTCTTTTCTGGGTGTTTATAGGCAGTGTTTGCAGGTAAGAAAGCCTGCTACTGTAATAGAATGAAATCAGGCAATTATGAGGCTTCTCATGTAAACACTAAACACAAAATGGTCTTCCAATAGAAAAAACATTCATATTTGACAGTTTACGCTAGAATGTAAGCTAAAAATAACACTGAATCAGGAGCCGTTTGGGAGCAAAAAGGGCCGACTCTCTAAATAGAGCCGTACTTCTCATTACTTGTTCCAACCACAGGTGTCTCTGCTATCAACACAAAATCTGACAGTCCACCCGGAGACTTTAAGTGGTCAGAAAAAAAGGCTTTACTCTCCAACATTCCCTCTGATGCCTTACAGTGTTGGAGAAAAAAATAACTCAGCTGTCAGAAAGTGAAGAAACGCACCAAAGAGTCGTCTTCACAGCAGTCTTGTCTGAGTTTGTGATGCACTCATGAAGCTGAGAGAATTATGAAATACCCTCCTTTCCACACGGTTCCTGTCCCATTGTCTGAACCCTGACTCCTGCACATGTGCTCCCTGATCCCTGACTCCTGCACATGTGACAGCCATAAGTGGAACGTGATGAGTCTTCCGCGACCACCGTTTGGCATACCGGGGCATAAATTAGCCTGTTCTTTTATGTGTTTTCAGCATCCCCAGGGTTTGCCTGTCTTCTCCCCAATGTCCCCTGTGAGATCCATCAGAAAATGCACATGGCCTCAAAAAGAGACAAGTGTGGAACAAGCCATGCTCGCAGCACTACCACACACTGTGCTTCCTGTCCCTCCAAACCTCAGCACCACCCCTGAGCTCCAGCTCTACTCTCAGAGGAAGTCCCCCTTTCCTGAAGCCATCACTCTTGGCACCCTTAGGTCAGGATTGAAATGTGACTCACGGGCTCAGACAGGGATGAGCTCTGATCTCATGTTTGTGCAGCAGCTACGAGCAACACATATGGCTGAGCGGTGAGCGGTATGCGAGTTGCAGTGGACAAAGTTGTGGGCGAAGAAACTGTGATGTTTTCTCTGCTTCCCCTTTGATTGAGAGAAGTTTTTTTTTCGTTCTCACAGCCAGACGCAGCCGCTTGACCTCTCCACGAACCGTCATGTGCTTGTTGTTCTTCACACTTTCGGCGTATCAAGATTCATTGGGAATTCTGCTTACAGCCAGTGTTGAACGATCCAGTATCGAGTCATAAGGAGGTATATGTGAGACAGGTCAGTCTATGCACATCCTGTGACAGAATCAACCATCAATATGATCATCATCCCCATCATCATTCTTTTCTTGTCTTTCTCCTCAGGACGGTCACTGCTCTGCCCTGTTGTGTTCCTCCAGCCATGATTATCAACATATGCAAATCCTGACACAATCATGAACAAAACAACTTGATATCTTTGGACAGCTTCCCTTGCTGCTCACCTCACTGTTTCAGGTTAGTCAGATATGTCAATGAACCACCTGTGGACGGCTCAGTCAATACACAGACTCCACATGACAGCCTCCTCTCAGTCCTGATGCTCATGTTGAGCAGTGCTGTCAGAGAAGAAGTGAAGCTTTAGAGCCTGACTTCATTTATCAGCATTTACTTACACCTGAACTCCAACTATACCTGTCACCCACTGCTGTAAACATGGCTGTTGTTAGGGCAACTTCTCCCAGGATGTAAAGCCATAAGGTACAGTACTTGATAGTACAGGTTTAATGCACTGGTTGCAACTTAACTTTTTTTGCTTTTGTTTCTATGCGCAACCATAGTCTCATTGTTTACACCTGGGGTTGGCAACTTTCTCTCGATTAAATACGGGCAGGTGTTTGTTGTCATGGTGGTGTGAGCATGTACCCGTTAAAAGCTTAATGGAAAAGATCAAGTGCAAACCGGAAGTGGAAGAGATGATTTAAACGTTTATCAGGGATACATTGCATCAGTTTGCATGGGAATAAGCCACTGTGACAGTGCTTAGAAGATTAGGGAAGTTTTTCCATAAAATGTTGAATTAAAAATGTAAGCCCACACGTAATACAACAGGACAAAGTTACAAAACACAACTTATCACTCGTTAAATTAAAATCCATGGGCTCTAATTTCGTGGCGCAGCGCAGGGGGTGCAAGCCTGGCACACCCTGCGCAGTGCTAATTTCTTGCGGTGCACCGCCGTGCGCTGCCAGTTTGACGATTTGGTCAGACCGTCTGCGCAGAGATGGGTGTGACGGCGCGCCAGGGAGAGTTGACAGCACACCAGGGGGAAGAGTCAGCAGATTCATGTTGGCGCAGTGACAATTTCGTGCCAAAAAAGTGCGCTGAAAGCTCGCCAGCTCCAACCTGGTCTATTCTCGGCACAAAGCAGAGCGCACCCCACGCAGCTGTAATTTGGTGACAGGCGCACATGTGCGCACATGTCATCAAAGCCTCAGAGGCAGGTTTCCAGAGTGTCAGGCACATTTTAATGCAATAAACAATCACAGCAATCACTATTTAATGTAACTGTCTGAACCAGCATATACATTTGTATCTATATTAACTGTCCCGTCACATCTGATGTCAGATTAAAGCCGTTTATCATAATGGAAAGTTAACCTGACGGCAGCTGGAAGTTTGATGCACATCTTACAATTAAAGAATAAACAGCCTTAACATCTGATACTGAGTATATATCTGGTTCTCTCATTTCATTTAATTCAAATAAAAGAGGGAGAGAAAAGACGAAGAAAAAAAGAGACAAAATAAATGTATGTCACTCAGGATTTACCCGTGATTTCCCATATTTCTCTGTTTTAGTCTTTATTTTTAACGTGATCTAAAAAGATGGAGTACATTATTGTAAGGAGGATGAGGTGGAGACACCAGGAGAGTATACAGTATATCACCAAAGGTTCTGCTATTTGGTGATGACAAACCAGGAGTGCAGGTGGATCAAAAGTATTCTGAATGGATAAGCCAGCTGTGTAACTGTCTCTTCATTTTGTACTTCTATTAATGACAAAGGAACAGATTACATCTGTCCTGGGAGCTGGCCCACACGGTGACGCGCCTGGTCTACGAAATTAGAGCCCCATGTCTTACGTTTCAGCTCATCTTCATTTATTCATTTATTTCATTCATTTAGCGGCCAGCTCAGGCATCACTCTACAGAGCTCTGCTGTTAACTCTCTGTCTGCCTCCTCTGAACTGTGGGTTCGTCAAGTGGCCGACTGTGATTGGCTTGATCCCCAGTCAGTCAGTATAACTTGACCAATATGCTTTCAACAATGAATCCCTGATGATTTTCTGTTTCTGTGAAAGAGCAGGTGCCTCAACACATGGTCTGCCATTGATCTGGGATCTGACAAATTTAGCCCAAAATATGAGATGTCCCGGCTAATACAGAACAGTTGGCAGCCCTAGTTACACACAAGATTTCACCAGTTAGCAGCTGTAGCATGTTGATGCTAATTGGTGCTGGGGCTGGTGTTCTCTGCTGGCTGAGGAGAAGGAGGAGATAGCTGGTGCTGCGACGTGAGCCAGGAAGAGATAACATCAACCTGTCCTTCCATCCATCGTTATGGGGAACATAAAGTCTAGCTCCAATAAGATGGATGATCTAGATGTGCTAATACAGCACCAGAAGGTATACCAGAAGGCAGAGTAGCTTCATGCTATTCACAGAGGTGTAGTTATGTAGCTAACAATGGACACATTAGAAGGATTTCACCTGGATACAGGAGACAGAGACTGAACAGACTGGAGGAGAGGTCCAGCTCAGTCCTTGACCCTGTGGAGGTGGAGGCTGATGGAGAGTGATGGACAAGCTGTCGTCTCTGATGGATTTTCTTTTTTTTTTTCTAGTTGATACTTATTATTATATTCTCTTTATATATTTGTAAATGTTTTGCATCATATACTTTCTTGCATTGCTGCTGTGTCCCTGAGTTTCCCTTAGGGGATTAATAAAGTACACTCTATTCTATTCTTTTCCATTCTATTCTACTTATTTGTAGTTACCTAAGTAGCGCTATTTTTTAATGCTAGGTAATCAGTATTTTGACTTCCCAGTGCTCATCTACAAGACTTTTACTTACATTTATGAAGGAGTAATTCAGTAATTGATGCAATCACCTTCTTTTTTACGAAAGAAACAATTTACTATAATTAAAGACTTTTTAAAAGTAGTTCGCCTAAAACTGATCAGAGGTGCTGCAGGTTCTATTAAACCTACCCCCCTGCTGAGGGACCCAGGTCTCTTGGCTGGGTTTGAGATTGGAAAAAAGTGCAGAGTAAAAGCAGGAAGTCTGGCTGATGGTCAGACACCAGACAATGAACATTTGCTTGGGAATAAGGAGGCAGTAATGATTCAAATAAAAAAACAACTTTTTTTTTCATATGGGGACACCAAAAACAACACTCTGAGGGGCTGGTTTAGCCTAACAGGTTCGGTCACACACCCCAGGAAGCCAGCCCTCAAATGGGTGGCGCAGGTTCACATCAACCTGCAGTGCCTTCCCTGCATGTCACTCCCCACTCTCACCCTGTTCCTGCTCTTTCAGATGCATCTTCAGGGGCATTTTTCCTTGTTTCATGTTTACATATGATCAGTCCAATCTTAGTGTAAAAAATCTGTGTCATGAAGCTTCACTTTCAGTGTTTGTGCTTGGCCAATCAAGCCGATTCTGAGTCGTACTCTGAGTTTGACCATCATGTGGACTCATCTTGGTATCTTAGGAGGAATTTGGTAAAAAATTGTCAAAAGTGTCTTGATGGTTATGGTGCAACCACAGAGCTTCAGCGTAGCAGGTGCAGAAGTCAGCAACACTACAAAAACCATATATTGGCAGTCAGCTGGCTTCACTTGTAGGGCTCTAATTTCGTAGACCAGGCGCAGGCGCAGGCGCACCTGCCCTGCGCCGGCCTTCGCCGTGCGCACAGGGTGTGACCAGCGCACTTTGCAAGTTTCCTGCATTGCCAAGAGAGGCGCAGTACAGGCGCACATCAGCGCAGAGCTGCGCGTCCACGCCTCCCTCCGCGCAAATGGCAGAGAGGGAGGAGAAAAGCCGTGAGTGGGTTTAACACAGCCCAGCGCTGTTTTCACCAATCAAATGAGCGCCTCTCCTCGCCTTTAAATGCCCTGCGACTGAGGAGCAGCGTCTGATTGGTCTGAGTGATCTCCTGCACCACGGAGAGAGTGTTGGTAGCGGAGACAGTCAGAGCCACTGTCACTGCAGCAGGTCAATGGACAGCAGGGCGCATCGGAGGACACGACGCGCGTCACCATGTGGGCCAGCTCCCGGGACAGATTTAATCTGTTCCTTTGTCTTTATTCAGAGTAAAAAATTAAGAGACAGTTACACAGCTGGTTTATCCATTCAGAATACTTTTGATCCACCTGCACTCCTGGTTTGTCATCGCCAAGCAGAGCCTTTGGTGATATACTGTATACTCTCCCAGTGTCTCCACCTCATCCTCCTTACAATAATGTACTCCATCTTTTTAGATCACGTTAAAAATAAAGACTAAAACAGAAATATGGGAAATCACGGGTAAATCCTGAGTGACATACATTTATTTTGTCTTTTTTTTCTTCGTCTTTTCTCTCCCTCTTTTCTTTGAATTAAATGAAATGAGAGAACCAGATATATACTCAGTATCAGATGTTAAGGCTGTTTATTGTTTAATTGTAAGATGTGCATCAAACTTCCAGCTGCCGTCAGGTTAACTTTCCATTATGACAAACGGCTTTAATCCAACATCAGATGTGACGGGACAGTTAATATAGATATAAATGTATATACTGGTTCAGACATTTACATTAAATAGTGATTGCTGTGATTATTTACTGCATTAAAATGTGCCTGACACTCTGGAAACCTGCCTCTGAGGCTTTGATGACATGTGCGCACATGTGCGCCTGTCACCAAATTACAGCTGCGTGGGGTGCGCTGCGCCTTGCGCAGAGGATAGACCAGGTTGGAGCTGGCGAGCTTTCAGCGCACTTTTTTGGCACGAAATTCTCACTGCGCCAACGTGAATCTGCTGACACCTCCCCCTGGTGCGCCGTCAACTCCCCCTGGCGCGCCGTCACACCCATCTCGGCGCAGACGGTCTACCAAATTGTCAAATTGGCAGCGCATGGCGGTGCGCAGCACGAAATTAGCACTGCGCAGGCTGCGCCAGGCTTGTGCCCCCTGCGCTGCGCCACGAAATTAGAGCCCGTAATGTTGAGGAAGTCATTTCGTGAAGTGGTCAGCAGACGTTTGAAGGGGCTGGTTATCACTGAGTTTAACACCCTGAAAAAGGAATATGCTGATTGCATCAGAGCTCCACATTCATTAATTTTCTTGAAAAACAAATTGTATCAGATAAACGTCTTATGTTGATGGATTCAGGAACAGTAACAGCCTTGAGCGTCTGTAATGTTGTGATTAGATGGGAGGCCACAGAGCTTCACTGTGCTTATACTTCCTCTGTCAAAGCCAACTGGCTGTCCAAGGCCACTCCCTCCAGGCACAGTGAAGAATCAGAGGAGTGAATGGGGCAAAGGAGGGATGGTGTGATAAGGACAAGAGCCAGAGGAAAGAAGAGTACATGGAGGAGTGAAATATAAACAGAGAGGTGATGCTTGTCTGCTGTGCTAACCGGCGGTAATGGCTGTGCCCTCTTTCATGTTGCATCGTAAGCAGAGGGAGTTTAGAGATTTATTTGGATGTCAGTGTCAGGGGAGGGGGACCTGCAGGACATGGCCTGACAGGCTGACCCCTGACCTCCACTCTTGCCAGAGCTGCTTGGGGTCCCATGAAATACCCAAGGGGGCCCCAAGCCTAGCTAGTGTATGTCAGGGCCCTCAGCAGTGTCAGATAGCTGTAGGCCTTTTTCAAATGCATTTTTCAAAAGGGGGGAAATCAATAAGTTGGGTCGGAGAGAGGCGGCTGCAGAAACATGAGCCTGTGATATTTACTTCGCTGTAAGGCACAGCATGTTCAAAACACTTGTCAAAGATTTGCCTCCAAGAGTACGGTTGGTTGTGAGACAAAAATAAGTCGATAAATGGACCTGAAGTCACTATTTTGTGTCAAGCAGTTGGTTCAGTTGGTAGCTGATTTATTATTTCCATCTGACTTCTGTAACTGGTTTTACATACAAATTGAACTCATTACAATGATTTTCTTTTTTTTTCTTTTTTCTTCTTTTGACAATGATACATCTGACACGCATATGTTGTCATGTCAAAATAAACTGCAGAAAGCGTTTAAAACAAAGTACATATCTGTAAATATCTCAGTGTTAAATGTTACTTGAAAATAATGATGTTTTTTAACATTTTTATGTTTGTATATATATATATATATATATATATATATATATATATATATATATATATATATATATATATATATATATATATATATATATATATATGATGTAATGTCTTGGACACATTGTGCTTTTATTCTCCTCTATTGTGTCCTGCTGGTAAAATATTTTACCCCAACTACAGACTCCCTGCTGATGATGATGATGATAAATATGACAAAGAAAATCTCTATGAGTTCTTCTTTCAGGTGGATTTTTTTTTTTTTTTTTTTTTTTATGTGAATAAAATAAAAAAGGAATTAATTTTGAAGACACTGACAACGTTGATGACACAAATGGCAGCAATGGTGACTAGGATAATAATAAAAATGATGGGAAAGATGTTTAAAACAATGACAAGGTTAATGGTGCAAAGCAAATTATAATGTCAAAAAGGGTTTCTGTGAAAAATCAATTAAATGTATTGATGATGATGATGATGATGATGATGATGATGATGATGATAAGATGATATATGATAATGATAAAAAGTAATGACAATGCTGATAGCAAAGATGGATAATGATAAAATGAATGATGACCATGATATTAGTAATAATGATATAACGATGGCAATGATGATAATTGATAAAATGATGGTGATGATACTGATGATAACCATGATAATATGTAGTGATCAATGATGAGTGATGACATTTATTGAAAACTGATAAAGATGCTGAATGATAATTAATTAATGATGATAAAAACAATGAGATGATGAAAGAGAGGGCAAGGATGATGATGATGATGATGATGATGATGATGATGATGATGATGATGATGATGATGGTAAGAATGATTAATCAGTCATGCTAAATGTTAATGGTTAAGATATTCAACATTTTTGATACATGGTAAAAAAAAAAAAAAAAAAGGGTTTTGTTGCATTAGGGTGACAGTGGTGATGGAAATGATGATGAGGATGACCATTATTCATAAATGATGATAAACACAATGATTATGCCTAAAATGTTGATTATAATGGCGATGGCAAGGATGATAAATTGTTTGTGAGTAATGATGATGGTGGTGAAGTCGTTCAACTGTTTTCAATAAATGATAATTATTTCTTATGATTTTGATAAATCAGGGTGACAAAGATGATCATTTTTGATTGATTGATGATGATGATGAGGTTGACCATTACTAATATATTATGATGCTGCAGATGATTATGCCAATGGTTGAGTTGATAATGGTTTTGATTGTGTTGATGATAACTGTGAGAGAATACTGAGAAGTTAGGATGGCAATAATGATGATAATGATGATGAAAATGAATATGATGATGATGACTGTTGTTGTGATGATGATTAAATCCAGATAATGTCTGAAGCTGTTGCTGTGAAATAAGTTTTTTTTTAACCAAAGTGTGTCACCACCTGTGTCTGATTGGACTCGAAGTACTTGTTGGTTGCTATTCCCGTTGTTACTTCCTCTCTTGATCCTTGCTTGTGTCGTACTCATTCTCAGATGTTCACTATTTTCTGGTGCAACTGATCATCTTATTTGGCATTAATTGTAATAATGTTGGAGGAAGGTTTGCCTTTGTAACAAAAATTACAGAAACTCTTCAGTTACTTTCACTCTGTGTAAAATCATGCATCATCAGAGGAGCCTCTGGTGTCTAAAGGAGAATATTTATCTCTGACTCACTCCTGAATATTCTGATAAACCCAGATCTGAATTTTCAGGAAGGATGATGAATAACGCTGTTGCAGCATCCACTCGACTTCACTGTTGAGCATCGGGAACCAAAGCTTTCAGGTTCTTTAGACGGACTAATATGATCAGAAGGAAATCTCCTCTCTGTGTATTCAGTCCATGGAAAGAAAACAGTTTAGGGTGGGTTGTGAAATTGCAGTGACAGAGTGTTTTTCTTCCTCACCCAGGGTTTCCCCACCATGCAGCTTGGATTGCACTCGGGCCGGAGACAATGCGGGTAATTGGATTCACATTGTGTCTGCGAGGGGGAGCAGGGAACAAACCCCCCTCTCCCCAGGCTGGCCCACGGCGGCCAGTGTGATGGTGATGTTGTACTGACCCTTCTATCAGGGGTCACGATGGGGAATTATAGTGTCAGTTGTCAAGCTGAGACTCATATTCTGGCCTGAGGTTAGGTGCATTCACAGTGGGCTAAACCAGTCTCATAAACACACAGACACACACACAAACACCTAAAAACATGCAAGCTGAGGTCTGAGCCATGCCTCTGTCTTACAGCACAGCTCCGCCCTCAGAGGCTTGATTGGTCTATGGTGGCCCTGCAGGGGTGACAAAGGGGAGAGAAATTATCTGCTAGGAGAGAAGGGTAGTCACTGAGTCCCAGTGACAGACACTGAGGGCCGACGGCTGCTGGAGCTTCGGTTCACTCTTAATAAAACAGGGTTTTAAGGCAGTGAATGGGCCTGAGAGCCACTGTGGTACACGCTGCTGGAGGAAGGAATATCTCTGTTTTTCTCCACTGATGGCGCTAGTTCCACATTTAAAACAAAAAAAGCTTAAAGGAAAGAGTTCACATTAAGCAACTTTTCTGGGTCAAGAGCAGCAAAGGAAAAAAAAAAAAACAGACATGGACAGTGAACAAATGATCAACTTAGTTACATTTTGACACAAAAAAACAGTGGACCAAAGGTCACATGTAGTGCTGCAGGGAGTAACTTTAGATACTTAGATTTCAAAGACAAAATACCACTTTAAACCTGCTCAGTTTACTTTAAGTAGCCTCATTATTAAAGCTGTGGTGAGGACAGGATTCTGTTTGTTTGCTGTTGCTGTGCTGTCTTTGTTTGACTGGCTACTGTCTGTGCCCAGCTCACAGTGCCTTCAAAGACCATTGCTGATGTACGGTGTTGCCACAGTTACCCTCAAAATGTAGTATTATTGCTGATTACTCCATTAAAAAATAATTTTGTTACTTTACTGATTACTTGATTTTAAAAGTAACCAAGGTAGATTGCAAGTTACTTTTTTAGTTGCATTCAGCAGTTGCCAAATACACCCCATCGCCTCATAGAGCTGCAAGCTTGGTGTTCGTGATTATAATGAATAATAGCAATGAGTCTCCATGTTTTGTTATAAAGGAACATGAAGAGATTATTGGTAGTTGAGGAATATGTTCAAGAAAAGTGCAATTAAAAACAAAAAAATATATTCTATACATTTAGAGTTATGGCATATGACTAAAGAAAGTTTGCGCTGTACTATTTTTGGTGCACTACAGCACTTTTCTGTTTAGTTTTAGCTTTAAAAATGTATTTTAAAACTCCTTGTTGTTGTCTACTTTGTTTCATATAAGTTTCATTTTACTGTTAAAGCTGTAGCCTGTTCATCCTGTGTCTGTGAAACAAATAAGCAATGTGTTGTCCTGACTGCGAAGGATAATGTAGCATTTACAACAAGTAAACACTCTGTGGAGAAATGACTGAAAGTCGTATTAAGTTTGTTGGCTTTTCATGTGGCTCCTTAGTCATTTCACAAAGAAGTGAGTGAAAACTAGGAAAACATAAAGAAAAGACAAAGAAAGCAGCTTTAAGAGCAGCGTAGTTTGTACACTGCATATTTTTAAATTAACCTTTTCACTGTTATATACATGAAATGAGATTTACTGTAAATAGCAGTATTTTAACCTTTTAAAAATTCCTCACAAACTAAAATACTTACGACATTGCCTCTGCAGCGTCCAGCACACAAATGAAAATGATAAGTGGCATATGGACAGCTCTCCTGGTATATGGAAAAGATGTCACAAACCATACCACAGCGAAATGTGCTTCCAAGGCAACACAAGAAAAACGATATGATTTTGGAGCATGGGCTCACAGAATCCCCTGTGCCTGTTGCGACACCCGAGTCTGGAAAGTCTGGAAACACACCTGCTTGTCAGCACATGGCTTGTTGCAGGTAGCCTACGTTATGTTGCTCTGCTCATCAGCAGATGGATTTATACTGAGCAGGGGGTTCAGCTCATGTATGTAGTGGCTGTGAAAGACAGAACTCAACTTTTCTCCAGGTCAAAGTCAAAAAAGTTCTTACCCTCTTATGTTATGGCAGTTACACGTGCGTTCTCTTTGTGCTGAAAACGTGACTTGTTGCATACATGACTCCTGCCAAATGCAAGAAGAAAGAAAATGTTTATTTTTTACTTCTGAAAATGGAAAAAAGAAGAGTAATGCACAGTGACGTGTATAAATAGCTTTAATACAGTCTCTGGTTTGGAAACAGTTATGCACCAGGTTACTGGTTTCTGAGAAAAGTGGTCATATAAGTGACACATTGCTGAGTAATGTGTTAACAACATCACTTGTAATGTGGTCATTTATACTTTTAGATTTAAGATTGTGTATTTTTTTTATAAGTTGTGTAAATAAAGGTCATTTGAAACAAAAAGCAGTGAATTGTGCTCCTTTAATTTAACTCTGAGGAGTCTCTCCTCACACTCACTAAGCCATGGGGTAGTTGACCTCTAGCAGCAGCCATCCATGTGCTGGAGAGGGACCTGTCTCCTGTCCAGTTTTTTCTATCAGCTCTCCCATCACACGCTGACATCACTGCAGCACTTCAAAGAGGCCTGCTTTTGATGCTAACCATCAATATGCATTTTATCCTGCACTACTCTCTCCCCAGCATTCCTCCTCTGTGTCTTCTCCCCTCAGTAATTGCCTTCAAAGCCAATTAGTGCAAATTATTTGTGACCACGCTGGTGGTAAAAATCCAGAGCTTGTCGGTGGAGGTGTCCTGGAGGTCAGATGTATTAGCTCAGTGGCCCTCACTTTCTGTAAGCTCTTTCCGGTCTGTACTTGTACAAATATGCTATCAGCATAACCCGTGTCAACCTTCCTCCATTAATCTTCAAATGCTGTGCAGAGGGGGTTCTGTAAATGTATTATTAGCCAAGCAGGCGCTCACAATTTTTCAAGGCTCACAGGGCATGCTGCCCTAAACATGTGAGACCGGGAAGTATGTTCGCTTAATTTGTCGAGCCGTGTGTTGGCGGTTTGCATCCGCTGCCTAAGCCGATGTTTGGCTAATGCTGCCAGGGCCATTTCACTGCAGAGCCTGCCTGTATTCCCCCTCGGAAAATACATGTTTCACTCTGTGAGCCAGATCAAAGCGGAGACGCAGGGATCAAAGCCCGGCATCACGCCGCTTTGGTCACATCTGTGTTGTTTACATGAATGCTAAAGGCGCTTATATCAAATATTACCAACTTTGAAAGATATATGTGTTGAATCACAGTATTTTGATGTCACTTTTGAAGTACATCAGTGCGTTTGGGGATAATTTTGAAAATCTCCCAACAATTTCACAACAATTTTGTAAGCCTTAAATAAGATGGGAGGACTGAGCCCTAGTGAAGTACGCGTCTGTTTGCATCCCCCATTTCTATCTCTTGTTGCTTTCATCACATGGTCCCCTGTAGGTACGTCTGCAAAGAGCTTTGCTGGTCGCCCGGTGTCAGTGCAGTGGACTTGTGTGGACCGGATCAAATAGTTTCCATTAGTCCTTTCAGAAATAATGAACCAGAGAAAGAACAGAGGCTGTGTTTCCTTCAGTCTGTTGTTTGTCAGACAGTCTCCGCTCATGGAGGGCAGAGATGGAGGTGGGTGGTAGCTGGGGGGGAATAGTGGCTGAAGACGGAGACGAAGACGAAAAGGGGTGGGGGGGGGGCAGGATTAGGTAGGAAGAGGAGAAGGTGGTTCAATGACCTGTAAGCCGGCCTGATGTTGGGCTGGGGGCTAAACACCCCCCTTTAGCTCTAACTTGATTATGGGTCTGACTGTTCCCCTTGCAAAGCAGCAGGCTCACACCTCCCCCCTCCAAAACACAACACACATGGGTGCTCACTGTCTCCTCCACACACAGACTCTAGCACACACACTAATAATTAGGGGTTCATCTCTGAAACAGCACTCATCGCTCTGTCTGTTGGGCCTCCTCACACCTCTTTCTCGGAGCTCCCCCTCCAGTTGGAGTGCTGGGGCACAGGGGCATTAAGGGGCATAACTCACCCACTCTCCCCAACCCTCCCACTCTGTCTTTCCCTCTGTCTCCCTGCCAGCAGCTGACCTCTGACAGAGTGGTATGTGTTGGAGATAAGTATGTCAAGACTCAGGAGGAATGGAGGGATCAGTAGTTTGGGGTGATCTGCAGCGTCTGGCTCTGCTTCACCACTGGGACTCTCTGGCAGACCAAGACGACCTCCTATCTCAACAGTCGTCAACCCCCGACACCATACACACACCCACACACGCACACAAGCACAAACTATCATCAACTAGAAATTAAGAAATAGTATTTCCCCTTACTCCTGTCACTCAAGTCCACCAGAAGTCTTTACGAGCCACGGCAGACTTTCAGATCATTTTGAAGTTTGTTTCAGTTCATGGAGCCAGCTCAAGTCCTGGTTCCTGCTGTAGCACAGCTTGGTGTAAATACTTCTTAACTTCATCCTGTGGAGGCTGTACTGTTGATCAGAGCTTCCCTTGATGCTGTGAACCTCACCTGTGCACATTATGCTCTGTTCAATCACTCAATCACTTGCTATCACCACTGCAGGAGTCACATGCTATTCAAGATTTAAAGACAATCTGTGCAGAGGAATGGGCCAAAATCACACCTGAGCAGTGTGGGTGATTGGTTAAAACATACAAGAGGCTTCTAGAAGCTGTCATTACAAACAAAAGCTTCTCCACTAAGTATTAGATGAGTCTCAGTTAGCGTGTTCAATACTTTTTTCCTGTGTTATCGAACTTAATTCCACATAATCATTATTTATGCACCTGAACGGTGTGATTTCTTCTAATGTGTGGATTATTTGAGTTAATACCAATGTCTGGTAGAAATTTTGTTTGAATTGCAGCTTTGGAAATAAATGTGATGAGATAAAGTTGACGGGTTCATTACTTATTTTCCCCACTGTAAATGTGCAGCACTCCAAACAGCCCAACAGTACCCAGAACCTTGAGTATCATTTTCACACCTGGTACCTGTCCACAGAGGAGCTTTTTGACGATCTCAGTGGTCCCTGCAGGGGATGTGCAGTATGTGAGTTCTCTGGACATGTTGGTGAAGTTCCTGGCCAAGCCTGAAAGGCTTCCTTCATCCACCTCGTGGCTTCTTTCATCACCAGTGTCATCCAGCAAGTTTGAGAGTTATTGCCAAACCTGGTAATTATCCCATTCCTGTTTCTGTTGGTACTCCAACATGTTTTGGCTTCCAGGTTTGGAACCAAAGGCTGTTTGACCTGAGCAGTGATCAAACCCTCTCTGAGTGGGTTCACTTAAGATACTACACTTCCAGAAACCAAATGGTTCCTAAAATGCCTGAGTGTTATCCATATCAGACTGGTGGCATATGGAGAAAAAAAACAAAAGTAATTGCATTACATTCCCAGACCAGTAGAGGGCAGTAACGCAACAATGAAGGACTTGTGTAAAGATGGTATCACAAAAAGTGGCGGACGGCCCAACATCATTATCAGCCCACCCAGGTTAGCTTGTTAGCATGTTAGCATGAAGGATATTTTGCTTGTGCTGGTTTTGATAGAGCTTTATTGCTCTGGAGATGGATTTGCTGAATCAACACTTAAAGGAGACAAATGCTAGTAATTTGAAGGTGGGCTAAATGAACCTGACAGCAGGTCACACACTACTCTCTCATCCTGTATCTGACATCAACGGTGCTACTAATGAGCTTTCTGAACGATGCTCCTGACATCTGTCCTCCATGCTCATGAACGCTTCATTGAGCAGGCATCGGCACTCACAGCTCTGTTTCTCTGACTGGGACGGACCAGTTGGTGTCTGTCGCTCCAGTTAACCACCAGTTTAACACCAGAACACAGCCTCAGCTCTGTGACCGATGAGGGTGGGAACCATCCGGAAAGACAAAGTTACCTGATGTGTTCTGTCACCTCTTCTGGTTGCCTGAGCAGGCTTTTGTGCAGTTGCTGCGGGGCCTGGGAGTGTCAGACTGCATCTGCTGCATCTGCTCTCTGCCTGCCAGCTCCTCTCCGTGACATATGAAGGTATCCAGAGCAGCGTTGTTTTACACATGAAATGCTGAGGCCACTCAGCCCTGTGAGAGCAAACTGTCAGTCAGCCAGAGCAGGACCTTGGAGCGCTGACCTGCTTGCTGAACTGAGCAGGGCCGCTCACCTCTCCTGTACTGGGAGTGGGAGCGAGGCTACGGGATGTACAGTTCTCCCAGCGTGTTTGGGAATGTGCTTTAATTCTTCTGCACCCTTCCTTGGGGAAGAGAGATGGAAAGGGGCGATGCAAGGGCGTTTCATACTGCACAAGTTTCTTGAATGTCTGTTTCTATTGATGTGGTGTTTAACATTTATCATCACCAACAGCAGTCAAACACACTATAGAGTAAGACTAGGAACTTCATTTTTAAGGAAAGGCCAATGATCAACCAGGCTGCTTCTCTGCACTTTCTCTGTCAGCACCACGAAAGCGCTAGGTGGCCAAAACACTCAAACTCAAAGACGCAAGAACGTAGGTTAAGAAAAAAAAGGTAAAAAAAAAGATATAATTGGTAGTTTCATTTAGATACATTTTTTGTTATGCTGGTTAAAATGATCTTTATGTACCGATGGCAAGAAATACCTGATGTGTACAGATCACAGAGCGGAAAATATCTACTATCTACAGCAGGAGTAAAAAAAAGGAAAACACCAACCAATCGTCTTCCAGGGACACCTTTTTTGTAAACCAATCAAAACCCGTCACCATTCTGCCTGCCTCCTGCGCGTACATTTCACTGGCGTGCTCATGATTCAGTGATTCAGTGTGCTGAGAAGGAAGGAGCAGCGCTGCAAAATGGCGGAGAAGCTACCTATACCTCGATTGCCTGTTGCCGCTCCTCCAGCTAAACAGAGCAAGAAAAGAAACACGGAGGCTTTCGTTTCTTGCTCTGTTCCCCTGCCTCTAACTACTGCCCCTCTCGCTCGACCTCGGGCATGTCCCCTCTGACCTGATGAGGTACTTGGCTAGGAGGAGTCGCTACATTCAAATTCATGCTAATTTTTCAGGACTGCCAACCCTGCCTTTAACAGAAAAAAATTAAGTCCATGAAAAGCAGCACAAACTCAGCTCTGTCCAGTTTTTTTGCAGTTACATTGGAATTTTGGAAAACTTCATTTACAGTAGAAATTTCAGGGAGCTATTTATTTTTTCAAGTTTTCATTGAACTTTATCAAACATGCTTCTGAGTGGCGGAGGTGTTTAACAAACACATGCCTAAAGGCTTTTAAATGAAGTTAAGTGTTTGAGTTTATATTATTATTAATTTTGCCACAAATATTCTGGCTTTTACTGCAAATAAACATCTGCTCCAAATACCCGTTATCAGCCTCCTTGACTACAAACAATCAGTATGGGCCCTAAAAACATATCAGCCCATCTCTTGTCATTATAGGAGGTTCCGGTTAGGAGGCAAAGGATGATTTTGTGGTTTATTTATTTGTTTTGTACTTTTTCTTCCAGCCTTGTGAGGATCATTGGGCATTGACTGCAGTGACACCTGTGGCCATAATTGGAAGTGTTTTCCTGGGCTAAGGACTCTGTTTCCCATGAGCTGAGGCTGCTTTAGTAAGGGATTAATTTGTACTTGGAATTCTGTATTTATGAGTACCAAGTGGGAAATTTCAACTGGAACGCTCCCTGAAGTTGAAATTTCCTACTGGGAAGTTGATAGATCCACACTGCCCCTGAGTTTACAATCAAAGATGGATGCCCCGAGTTTAAACAGTAATTAAGCTCCTGTTATATTAGAATTTCTGACTACTGTTTGTTGCAATAAATCAGCAGTATATACAGTATGAGAGAAATGTTGCTGTTGTGGCAAGTTTTTCTGACTTGACAACTGGAACGCTTTCACCCTGAGATGACGCCATTCCCACTCCAAACTTCCCAGTTCTGATGTAAATGGAACACTGCACAACAGCGGGAGCATTTGTGGTTCAATGTCTTGCTCAAGGACACTTAAGCATGTTCCGAGGTTGAACCTCCGACCTTCCTCTTGAGAGACGGCTTTCTGAAGTTAAAATAAGTGCAAATGAATTCAGAATAGAAGTAATCATCTAAAGTTATACAACATGCTGTCACATGGACGTATGAAAGAAAGGGATTCCAGGTCTTTTAAATGTACCAGCCATACCAGACGAGGTCAACCTATGTCTGAGTCACCTGAACACAGAGAAGAGCATTTCTTACGCCCAAGACACAACCAGAAGGTATGTGGGACTGGGCATTTCCATCTTTGGAGTATGAACCTCCCCTCCATTTGTGAGCTACCACCTTATCGTGGTGGAGGGGTTTGCGTGTCCCAATGATCCTAGGAGCTAAGTTGTCCGGGGCTTTATGCCCCTGGTAGGGTCTCCCATGGCAAACAGGTCCTAGGGGAGGGACCAGACAAAGTGTAGCTCACATAAACCCCTAACGATGAAAAACATAGATGGTACCAAGTTTCCCTCGCCCGGACGTGGGTCACCGGGGCCCCCTCCTGGAGCCAGGCCCGGGGGTTGGGCTCGATGGCGAGCGCCTGGTGGCCGGGCCTACCCCCATGGGGCCCGGCCGGGCACAGCCCGAAGAGGCAACGTGGGACCCCCTTCCAGTGGGCTCACCACCTGCAGGAGGGGCCATAGGGGTCGGGTGCGAAGTGAGTTGGGCGGCAGCCTAAGGCAGGGACCTTGGCGGACTGATCCTAGGCTGCAGAAGCTAGCTCTAGGGACGTGGAACGTCACCTCTCTGGCGGGGAAGGAGCCTGAGCTGGTGTGCGAGGCTGAGAAATTCGGGCTAGATATAGTCGGTCTCACCTCGACACATAGCAAGGGCTCTGGAACCAGCCTTCTCGAGAGGGGTTGGACTCTCTTCCACTCTGGAGTTGCCGATGGTGAGAGGCGGCGGGCAGGGGTGGCGATACTCATTGCCCCTCACCTCGGTGCCTGTACGTTGGAGTTTACCCCGGTAGACGAGAGGGTAGCCTCCCTCCACCTTCGGGTGGGGGGACGGATCCTGACTGTTGTTTGTGGCTATGGTCCAAATAGCAGTTAAGAGTATCCACCCTTTTTGGAGTCCTTGGAGGGAGTGCTTGAGAGTGCTCCGTCTGGGGATTCCATCGTCCTGCTGGGGGACTTCAACGCTCATGTCGGCAATGACAGTGAGACCTGGAGGGGTGTGATTGGGAGGAACGGCCCCCCCGATCTGAACCCGAGTGGTGCTTTGTTGTTGGATTTCTGTGCTCGTCACAGATTGTCCATAACAAACACCATGTTCAAGCATAAGGGTGTCCATATGTGCACCTGGCACCAGGACACCCTAGGCCGCAGTTCGATGATCGACTTTGTCGTGTCATCGGACTTGCGGCCGCATGTCTTGGACACTCGGGTAAAGAGAGGGGCGGAGCTGTCAACTGATCACTACCTGGTGGTGAGTTGGCTCCGATGGTGGGGGAAGATGCCGGTCAGACCTGGTAGACCCAAACGTATCATAAGGGTCTGCTGGGAACGTCTGGCAGAGTCTCCCGTCAGAGAGAGCTTTAACTCCCACCTCCGGGAGAGCTTCAACTGTGTTCCGGGGGAGGTAGGGGACATTGAGTCCGAATGGGCTTTGTTCCGTGCTTCTATTGTTGAGGCGGCCGATCGGAGCTGTGGCCGTAAGGTGGTTGGTGCCTGTCGGGGCGGCAACACCCGAACCCGCTGGTGGACACCAGTGGTGAGGGATGCCGTCCAGCTGAAGAAGGAGTCCTATTGCGCCTTTTTGGCGTGTGGGACTCCCGAGGCAGCAGACAGGTACCGACAGGCCAAGCGGAATGCAGCTTCGGCGGTTGCTGAGGCAAAAACCCGGCCATGGAAAACGACTTCCGGACGGCTTCGAAGAGGTTCTGGACCACCATCCGGCATCTCAGGAGGGGGAAGCAGTGCACTGTAAACACTGTGCTCAGTGGGGACGGTGCGCTGCTGACCTCGACTCGGGATGTTGTGGATCGGTGGAAGGAATACTTCGAAGACCTCCTCAATCCCACCGGCACGTCTTCCTTGGAGGAAGCAGGGTCTGGGAATGATGGGGTGGGCTCTTCCATCTCTGGGGTTGAAGTCACCGAGGTGGTTAAAAAGCTCCTCGGTGGCAGGGCCCCGGGGGTGGATGAGATCCGCCCAGAGTTCCTTAAGGCCCTGGATGTTGTGGGTCTGTCATGGTTGACACGCCTTTGCAACATCGCGTGGACATCGGGGGCAGTGCCTCTGGATTGGCAGACCGGGGTGGTGGTCCCTCTTTTTAAGAAGGGGGACCGGAGGGTGTGTTCCAACTACAGGGGGATCACACTCCTCAGCCTCCCTGGTAAGGTCTATTCGGGGGTACTGGAGAGGAGGGTCCGTAGGTTAGTTGAGCCTCGGATTCAGGAGGAGCAATGTGGTTTTCGTCCTGGCCGTGGAACTGTGGACCAGCTCTATACCCTCAGCAGGGTCCTCGAGGGTGCATGGGAGTTTGCCCAACCTGTCCACATGTGTTTTGTGGACTTGGAGAAGGCATTCGACCGTGTCCCTCGGGGAGTCCTGTGGGGGGGTTCTCCGGGAGTATGGGGTGTCGGGCTGCTTGTTACGAGCTGTCCGTTACTGTACGACCGGTGCCAGAGCTTGGTCCGCATTGCTGGCAGTAAGTCGGACTCGTTTCCAGTGAGGGTTGGACTCCGCCAGGGCTGCCCTGGTGAGGTGTTTGTCACTGATTCTGTTCATAACTTTTATGGACAGAATTTCTAGGCGCAGCCAGGGTGTTGAGGGGGTCCAGTTTGGTGACCTCAGAATTGGATCACTGCTTTTTGCAGATGATGTGGTCCTGTTGGCTTCATCAAGCCGTGACCTCCAACTCTCTCTGGATCGGTTCGCAGCCCAGTGTGAAGCGGCTGGGATGAGAATCAGCACCTCCAAATCCGAGTCCATGGTCCTCAGCCGGACAAGGGTGGAGTGCCCTCTTCAGGTCGGGGACGAGATCCTGCCCCAAGTGGAGGAGTTTAAGTATCTCGGGGTCTTGTTCGCTAGTGAGGGAAGGATGGAGCAAGAGATCGACAGGCGGATCGGTGCAGCGTCTGCAGTAATGTGGACTCTGCACAGGTCTGTCGTGGTGAAGAGGGAGCTGAGCCGGAAGGCAAAGCTCTCTGTTTACCGGTCGATCTTCGTTCCCACCCTCACCTATGGTCATGAGCTTTGGGTAGTGACCGAAAGAACAAGATCGCGGGTACAAGCGGCCGAAATGAGCTTCCTCTGTAGGGTGGCCGGGCTCTCCCTTAGAGATAGGGTGAGAAGCTCGGCTATCCGGGAGGAGCTCGGAGTAGAGCCGCTGCTCCTCCGTGTTGAGAGGAGCCAGATGAGGTGGCTCGGGCATCTGGTACGGATGCCTCCCGGACGCCTCCCTGGTGAGGTGTTCAGGGCACGTCCCACCGGGAGGAGACCCCGGGGCAGACCCAGGACACGCTGGGGAGACTACATCTCTCGGCTGGCCTGGGAATGCCTCGGGATCCCCCGGGAAGAGCTGGCTGAAGTGGCTAGGGAGAGGGAAGTCTGGGCTTCTCTGCTTAGGCTGCTGCCCCCGCGACCCGACCTCGGATAAGCGGAAGAAGATGGATGGATGGAGTATGAACCTCAGCGAGCAGAGCTGTGAATGTTGTCAAGTCTTTATTAGCCGAGGAAATGCAAGAGAAAGTCTGAGAGTACCAACAGAGGGGATAAACTCAAGGACAAGTCTTTTTCCAGTTATGTTTAATAGCGTGCTGCACACTTCAGACCAGAGTCTATTCATAGACCAACAGCTCCAGAATGTACGTGTGAAATCTGCTGAAGCTTGATGACACAGAACAAGAGAAAGAGTTTCACATATTTCTGCTAGCTGAGCTTTGGTGAAGTGAGCTCTATAACAGTTTCAAGTCCCTTTTTAACCTTTTTATCACAAGAGTCTGTCTGATAGCCTAATAAGAGCATGTGTAGAGAAACTAAACCACCTCTAACTTGCAGATCCAACACGGCTAGTATTTTAAAGAAATATCGTCCAAGACACAATAAAATCAGTCAAAGAGCACATGGACGCTGGAAAAAACATGATGAGACGTTTGTGAGTTCTTTTAATGGATGAAAATATTAGAGACGTTCAGAATGTGTAAAATTTCTGCCAGTTGTGCGTGTAATCTGTCAAAAGCTAAAAAGTATCAGAAATGCTGCTGCATCCTATTCTGGTTTGACCACGACCACCGCCTGGCTTACAGCGCACATCCAGCAAAACACACCAGCAACTGCTCACACAGACCCCTCTTCAACCTACGTCGTTAAGATGCATTTTGGAAATGGAAAGCAGCATTTAGCTGAGGCCACTCAGCCCTGTGAGTTATGGTTCTTTAAACACCAAGTTAAAGCTGTAATGTCTGATTGTTCTGTAGTCAGTTTTCAGAAATGATACGACACAACGGAGTTCATATCTATCCAGTTCTGACTGTCACAGAGAAACTGGTGTTTTGGAGTAAAGAATGTCTGTGCCAGCAGCAGGGGCATATTTAGTGGTTT
Organism: Halichoeres trimaculatus; assembly: GCF_033239565.1. Classification (NCBI taxonomy): domain Eukaryota; kingdom Metazoa; phylum Chordata; class Actinopteri; order Labriformes; family Labridae; genus Halichoeres; species Halichoeres trimaculatus. Next base: position 41,752,974 of record NW_027437181.1, on the reverse strand, counting down.
AGGGGCCCAAGATAAACCCAGCCAATGTGGCCCTCCATGTCCTTGTAACTCATCTTCCTCAGAGCTAGACTGGCCTTCCCTGAGTCCACTGTCTCTTTCCCAGAATCAAGGTATGAGACAGTGCTAATCTTGTACATCTACTTAGCGAAACTAAATGCATTTCGTCAAGTTCTGTACTTTAGTTTGATTTTGAAAAAAGTGAATCCATCAATAAGTCCACTTTGTCCTGGATTTGAAATCTTTTATGGTCAATCGACAGCTTATTTGTCCCACAGTGGGGAATTTACAGAGTAACAGTAACAAACAAGAAAGTATGTAGTTAAAACATTACAATAGGTAAATATTGAAAAAAATAATTTAGTAAAGAAAAAATATGTAAATATCAAGCACAACAGAAAACTGGAAAAAGAATCTACTGAAAGAGGTGATATTTACAGTGACCATACTTTTTGGTAGTATTATTTTAAAGTTAATGTATTTTTATTTGACCCCCTGTCCAGTGAGTTATTTATCCAAAAAAGAGATTTTGTACAATAATGTTTATCACCAACTCAAAAAGTTTGATTTTGAGAAAATGATCCTATTTCCTGGGCTAGATAAAGTCCTTAAAACCCTAAAAGTCTTTTATGTTTATCTCAGATCTCAGAGCAACATTGTTTTTATTTCCGACTTAGTTGAAAATAAGAAAAAAAAATGGGGGAAAAAAGGTGTTTTTTACCACTTTCTTCCTGAATCAAATTTTCAGATGTGTTGTAACATGGAATAGCCCATTGAATAAGAAGGGAGGGGGAGTACTCAAAACCATCAAAGATTAAGTCTTTTGATGTATTTTGAAGCATGTGAAGTAAGATTTAGAAAAAAGAAATGCTTTCAATTGAAGAGAACTTCATGAATCAGTTTTTAAGAGATGCTTTGGGGGCCCCTGGGAATCTTGGGGCCCCAGGCAACTGCCTGTGTTTGCCTAATTGTAGCTACGCCCTTGGCCAGAAGGTGACCCTCAGCCAAATATATCAGTGATGGTTGGCTGAAAGTTGCTGCTCAACAGGGTCACACTATACACTGGAACACCAGTGTTATTGAATGTCCTCTTCATCCAACATGGTAACCAGGTTTGACCATAAATGAGCAATGTTAACCTTTGATAGTTAAAATTTAATTTTAAATTTGTGTATTAAATGAAAGAAAGTTGGATTCGGGCCAAGGTTCTGACCAAATATTGGCTCGATATGGAGAGTGAACAATAAGTGAGCCTATGAATTATGAAAGACAGAAACAGATTTTAATCTTAATATTAAACTACAGTTTATTATCAAATTATGAACCAGTTTTATCAGTAATATCAAAATACAAAAACATTAATGTTCTGAGATACTTGTCATATCAATTCATGAATATGTGTGTGTGTGTGTGTGTGTGTGTGTGTGTGTGTGTGTGTGTGTGTGTGTGTGTGTGTGTGTGTGTGTGTGTGTGTGTGTGTGTGTGTGTTGTATGTGTGTTGTATGTTCCTTGGTCAGAAGAAGAGTTTGCTGATGTTCACGCAGCAGGTAATGTTGCAGAAAACTGACCACTGATCATCTGGGAGCAGAGACACCTGAGGGACAGGTGAGCTCTGATGTCATCAGTCTGTGATGATGGAGGAGGAGGTTTGAGCTGGCTGAGGGGCTGATTTTACTGAATTCATTCAAAGAAAGATATCAAGCACAGAACATTCACATGTTACCTTCAGGTTGATTAATATGTCAGTATGAGCTGGGGTTTTTTGGTCATTTTTTTTAAGAAAAATGTTATTTTTTCTTTAAAAACACAAACATTTTCACTAATTTCATCTTTTGGACTGTTGACATGCTGTATCTCATTTTTGAGCCCAAAAAAAGTAAAACAACATAAATGCCACTTCTTCCTTTTTTCAACAGTTAGTCATGAATGCCACGTCAGATTACAGGAGCACACCCCAAACAGCAGCCAGCGTGCGCTGCAGAGAAAGAGAAACAGTGGATCTTGGAGGATAATAAGGCCCAGTTTTGTTCTCAGCAGATGTCCTTGAGTTTTCTCCAGAGCGGTACATGCCAGAGCAGTGTGGGGGGATGGTCGGGTGGCAGACCCAGTCGGGGCCATTAATCCTTCAGGGGTCTTGAAATTCCACATTACAGTAAGGGCCGCTGTCAGTGAATTCCCTCTGCTGTTGCAGTTGGTGACATTACACTGAAATATTAAACACTTGTGTGCATGGAGCTTTTTATGCACTGAAGCATATTTTGTGTAGTGCTTAGGAATATTAAAGCATAATTTATATTTCAGGAGTTTGACACCTTGACATTTTGGCACCTCTGTTTTGAATTTCAGCATGCGGTTTGACATGTTTGTATTAATAACAGTGTGATCTCGGAGGGCCATGGCCTCAGGCTACTTGAACAAGACTACTAAAGAAAGGGATTTCAAAAGGAATCGTAGAGCAGCCTAGGGACTCGTCAAAATCAGCCCTGATACTGTTGCCCTGATAAAAATCCATTACCCACGAACTTGAGGGGGGATGGTGGTGTGTGTGTGTGTGTGTGTGTGTGTGTGTGTGTGTGTGTGTGTGTGTGTGTGTGTGTGTCTGTGTGTCTGTGTGTGTGAGAAGTGAGGCCTGTGAATGTCTCAGTCAGCGCTGCTAGAAGGCATTCAGTGTTTTATTTCTATTTTAGCTTTTGTACAAAGACGCTTTCTGCCACTGACTGTGTGGTTTTTAAACAGTTTCTTTAGGATTAATAAATGCATCCTCTAGTTCATCACAGCATATGGAAATAAAAATGGCAGCAGCAGCATGGAGTAAAGACAGGTCAGAGCTTCCTGCATCACCTCATGATGTGCTTTATTCCTAAAGTGTCATCCTTTGGTGGTGCACTTTCAAGAAATGACTACGTTTTCTTCCTTGTCTTAATGATAAGTTGTAACTGTTTGTAGCATAATCCAAAATGCAGTGATAAAGTTTCCTCCTAGTACAATGTACCTCAGGGGTTCCCAAAGTGGGTTGTGTAACTGATCAGGGGTTGAATGCTTTATAAAATAAAAATATCTGCATACACAAGTTTGTGGGCAACTGAAAAAAGGCCAGATTTTCTCTATTTGTGTCTGAGAAAAAAGTCAGATTTAAGTCTGAATTTTTCCTCAGAGTTCTGAGATTCAAGTCAGAATTGTTTAAATGTTTCTCATAGCAAAATATTGTTATGTTAAAATTAAAAATATATTTAGGATTGATTTTTTTCTTTGTTATTGTCATTTCTTTTGTTTTGATTTCCAGTGGCCGTAATCCTCTTCAATGCATGCATCATCAATACTTGTAAAAAAAAATTGGATAACTTTAATATAAAACCATACAAACAGAAAATGATTTATCTCTACATTTCTTTGCTGATGACCTCTGTTGTGACTGAACCAGGATGATGACGTCAGCGGAGGCAGATTCATTTGGGAAACATGTGACTGTGGACTAAGTTTAGACCAATCAGGGAGGTTAGGTATAATGAGCCTTTTTGTTTGTTTGTTTGTTTTTGTGTTCGTGTGGTGTATTCCCCTAGCAGGGGGGTCACTGGTCTCAACCATCGCCATGTTTTGGTGAATCTCTGATAGCTTCAGGCATGGGAGGTTGGAGGTTCAGGGTTACTTATTTTTCCCGTGTAAATAGATTTGGTTTGGAGTGAAAGAGTCTGTCTTCTTTAACAACAACCAACAATTAGCACGAGACAGGACAAACAAAGTGACAGCTACTCAGGGCTTTAAGGATGACCCTCATAAAATAAATAAAACAGAAAACAACTAAAATGAACCATCAGTCAATAACAAGGATGTAAATAATGAAAGGTTGAAATGTGCCGTCAGTTCAAAGAAACACTACAGAGATACAGAGATAGGAACTTGTTTGGACAGCGTCAGAGCTGTTACTGTGACTTGTTGATCAGATTGATCGCTCTTCGGAAAAGATCTACAGCTTGGTTTAACAGACTGGAAAAAGCTTA
>NW_027437181.1:41543979-41743979 GCF_033239565.1 Halichoeres trimaculatus | reverse complement strand
AACTTTTCCGTCATCTGAAGTTTTTCTAAACTGAACACAGTGAGTGCTCTCAGGGAGGACAGGACAACTGTTAATACAATCAAATCTTAGCAGCTGTTTTTCAAACACTCAATGGTTTTGATCTCTTCAGTAATTTAAAAGGTATAATTCTTATTGTATGAAAAGCTCATGTTTCTGTATTTACGGCCCTGTAATGTTAAAAACCGTGGTGTTGGTTCCATCCTGAGTCTCCCCTACTCTTTAAAAACCTGATTTTCTTTTGGTTCTTGGGAGAGATATGTCTGAATTCTTTAGTTTTTCTTTGTGAGGCAGCTCCTGGTTTTCTCTGCCATGGTTCAATCCACCTTTGATTTTTTTTACTCCTCCTTAAATGGACCTTTCAGGGTAAAAGGGAGCCAACAAAAAGATGTCAGTAATCGAATTCTTTGAGCCACGGCTGTCTGAAATTATAAATGAAAGTTTTTGAAGTTTTCTAAGAGTTGACTGTTGAAAGCCATCTGTTCAGTGGTTATTTTACTGTATGTCAGTCAGCTCTTTCATACAGACCAATAGAGCTTTTTGTGTGTCCAACATTTTAAAAAGTGTCATCTCTTACAAAGTTTCTATGAAGCGCCGGCTCTCATTGGATATGCTATCGTCTCTGATGTGTACGATGATTTTCTCTTTTGTTGGCTGCTGTATAGAGACAGGTTTAAGTGCCTTAGTGGAACTCCAATTCACCCCCATATTCAGCACTCTCCCATGGCCTCTTCTCCATTTCCAGTGCCCAGAGAAAAACATGTCATTGTGAACCCTGACCCCACCCTGATCCACATCCACTCTCCATCAGGAAGCCAAACACATGCCTGAACAATTAACTCCTGCACTGCCATCAATTTAGCCCAGAGGGAAGAAAAGATTGAGTCACCCAGGTTCAGGCAAAAAAGAAATGGGTAAAAACACAAGGATAAAAGGGTTTTCTAGAGAAAGAGAGAGAAAAAAACATGTTTTTCAGTCCCTGTAAAGTAACTGTCACTGGAGTGACAAGGAGACACTATTGAGAGGCTCGGCTCATTCAGCTGGTTTGTCTGAACTGCTCAACAAACAATCACTGGGAGTCATGAGGGTTATGTTTATCTTAAGACCATGGCATGCGAGGAGCTGCCTTAAAAGCCACGCTGAATTCAAGAGGCAAGTGCGTCTGCTTCATAAACTTGTGATGTTGGGTCTCAGTATTGATTCCTGTTCAACCCAGACACTGCTGGTCAGCAGAAGGCTGATGGCACCGTGACCCGCCGTCTTTAGCCCAAGACTGAGGAAGAGCCGACAAACATTCAGGCTCTGTATTAAAAACAGCAGCCGGTCAGAACCACACGACTGCTGCTCATGACAAAACAAGGCTCTGTTATCTTAACCACAGACCTCATCAGCGTACAGTGATACAGAGATACAGAAATACAGACAGCAGGCTCATTCTGATCAAACCAGCTTGATCCTGGGGTATGGAAATATAACTCACCCACACCACTATGGGGCGCCCACTGTAAAGCTGCACATGCTATAAATAACATTTCTTTACATGTAGCTCTAAAACATCACTTTTTATGCAGATTTAGAGAAATATTTCTGAAATATACTTGTCAAGTATTTAATCTTAATGTTTAATGTTTTATATAAATGTTATAGATCAGTGGTCCCCAACCCCTGGGCCATGGACCGGTACTGGTCCCTTGAGTCAACTCACATAAAAAAAATATTCAATTTTTTTTATTTCAGTTTGATTTATTATCTGATTCTGAACGAGGTTTTATTTTTAAAAATGACAAGATTCTCTCCATCATACCTGTCTAAGACTCAGTCTTGATGCCAAGCCCCCAAACTAGCAAAATGGACAAAAATCAAAAATCTTTGGAAAGTTTCTTTAGGCAGGGTAAAAGAGCCAGCGAGGAGACAGAAGAAGAGCTGGTCCATGAAAATATTGCCTGACATTAAACCGGTCCATGGCACAAAAAAAGGTTGAGGACCACTTTTCCAGATGAATGCCCTGATTCTAAATATTTATCTGTTTTTCTAAACATTTGGTTTCACTCTAAATATTAAGCTAAGATTAAATATTTATAGGGGGCTGCACGGTGGCACAACAGTTAGCACTGCAGCCTCACAGCAAGAAGGTCTCCGGTTTGATTCCCAGCTTGGCCGGTGGGCCTTTCTGCGTGGAGTTTGTGTGTTCACCCCAAGCATCCTCCCACAGTCCAAAAACATGCTCACCAGGTGAATTGATCACTGTAAATTGTGCCTAGGTGTGAGTGTGTGTGTGAATGGTTGTCTGTCTCTGTGTCAGCCCTGTGATTGGCTGGCGACCAGTCCAGGGTGTACCCCGCCTCTTGCCCAATGAAAGCTGGGATAGGCTCCAGCCGCCGTGACCCTGAAAAGGATAAGCGATTAAGAATATGAATGAATGAATATTTATTTAAGATTTTAAAATCTAAGCAAAGATCTGTAAACCTCAAGTCAAGATTTCTAAATATGAAGCCAAGATTTCTAAATCTTAAGGTACATTTTCTAAATATTTGGCTAATATGCAAATTCACACTCCCGCCTGATGAAGGGACTGTTGAAGATCTTGTGGCCAACATCGATGAAGTAGAGCTGGACATCCTCAGCAGCTGGGAGAGATTGCTGTGACTGAGGAGGAAGTTTTGGATGTGGGGGGGTGGAGCACAAACAGCACCCTCTGCTGGATGAGAAGAGTAAGATGGACACGCAAGACTTTTACCTCAGCTGTTATCAATACCCCAGCTCATGGGACAACGCTTGTTGAAATTCATAATTTCCACCCTGGAGTGTGAATAAAAAACAAATTTACAACGTTTTTTTTTTATTTTTGGCGGCAAAGCTACCAAAGATAGTTCCTTGTAGGGACCATTTTGGAAAATAATCTAAGTGTGATTTTTTGGACCTTTATTGCCATTGCGATCCAGCAATTATTATCATTATTTTTTTTTCTTGGAGGGGGGCATTCGTCTTCTGTATTTGTAGATTATTAGCTGAACAGAAGCACTATGTCATTCTTTAATATGACCAACGCGACAGAGGATACACTCAGCATATAAACTATTCTTTCCGTTCACTTTAATTGAAAAAGAAAGGAAAAAGGAACTCTGTGAAATTTTGCTGACCTCCAGTTGTCAGTCAGAGTAACAAACCACATAGAATAAAGAGAACAAAGGAGTATGGAGCAGATTGACTGTTGCTGGTTTCAGGAAAGATCGAGTACAAGTTACCACACCAAAGGCGCGTTTCCACCAGGCAGTCCGGGTCGGTTCGTCTCGGTACGGTGCGCTTTTAGCGGCGTTTCCACAGACTCATCCCGGGACGGATCCCTAAAAACCGAGACGAGCCGTCCCACTTTTTTGGGACCCTTTCGTATGGGTGCCAGACTGAACCGATCTGCTCTCGGGAGGTGGAGCAACACACTGCAGACGGTTGATTGGTCAAAAGAATCCTCACTCACCCCGACAGCGGCTGCATTTCTCCTTGCGGCTCACAGACTTCTCTGAAACGAAGCTTGATTGCACTTTGTAACAGAGAGTTTCATGAAAATCACAGAGAGGACGAAATGCTGCACGTCTTCCATCCGTGCTCTTTGTTTACTGTGTCGCGTTTTCTTCTTTGTTGGATTTAATCGTGGGGTAAGCTGCTACCGCGTCGCGCTATTGTTTACCAGCTGCGGCCTCTGGCTTACACGCCGCCCACCACAAGAGGGCACAGTCTGCTGTGGAAACGCAAACGGGATGAGACTTTACTGTCCCAAAGCGTCCCAAACCGTACTGAACCAACCCAGACTGCTTGGTGGAAACGCAGCTCAAGTTACCTCCAGGTCCAGGTTTTTAATTACAGCCTTTGTGATTTGAAAATTGCATTTTATCAGGGGGGGACCCTCTGGGCCTTCAAGGTATTCAGTGAAGGCCTAATAAAAAATATTGAAAGAATTTTTGTACTCCTAAATAATTATTTAATTTTTTTATTTTGTTTCATTTTGCAATGAGTTTTATGTTATTTCTATAAACTTGTCCTGGCAAACAATGGGTTAATATAACTACATGGAAAATGGACCAATCACAATTTTTCTTTTGATGGTATTTGGGTAAATCAGCGACACATTCTGGCAGGCAGGGCCTTCAGTACCTGCAACGATTGCCTGTGTAACTCAAGTGAATGTGGACACAATTTGACAATGACAGCTGATGACGGCGGGATCATTTCCTGTCATCTTCCGGGGATTCGCGAATACTTAATGGATAAGCGCCTAACTTCAGCTGTGAGTGAGTGAGGAGAAAAGAGAAGATCTAGTTGGCAGAACGTGAAGAGAAGTGGCGGAAAGTAACGGAGAAGACTGTGTGGTTGCTGGATTACTTGAAACTCCGTTTTCAAGGCTGTCTTTCAAGATAAGCTTAAATTATCCAAAAAGGTCGACCATCACCCAGTATGCCAGGATTAGTGGTCTATCCTCAGCGCAGGGCAGAGCACACCCTGCACAGCTGTAATTTGGTGACAGTCGCACATGTGCGCCTGTCAACAAAGCCTCAGAGGCAGGTTTCCAGAGTGTCAGGCACATTTTAATGCAATAAACAATCACAGCAATCGCTATTTAATGTAACCGTCTGAACCAGCATATACATTTGTATCTATATTAACTGTCCCGTCACATCTGACATCAGATTAAAGTCGTTTGTCATAACGGAAAGTAGGCTTGTCACGATACTGGATTTCTAACTTCAATACGATATTTTGAAAAATATTGATTTTCAATACGATTTTCGATACCACGTAAGCACAGGGATTTTCAGTGCAAAAACGTCTCTTTTTATTTAACGAACAGTACAGAACAGTACAGAACAGTACAGAACACATTTACTTAGCTGCAACTGAAACAACAAAAAACAGTGCAATTGTACTGAGGTAGGGCACTTTCTTAAAGGCCTCTGATATTTGTCAAACATTCAAAAGTAACTTAAATGCAATTGAAAATAAAGATATGTACAGTGTACTTATTCAAACTAAGACCTCAGAGTCAGACTATTTAAAGGCATTTTAAAGCAATTGAAAATAAAAACAGTGCAATTGTACTGAGGTAGGGAACCTATTTAGAGGCCTCTGATATTTGTCACACATTCAAAAGTCACTTAACTGTATTTGGAGGTACCATACTGTCTGGACGTAGTATAATTATACTTTTTTTTTTTTTAAGTCGTGTCAATCAAAAGAAAAAAATGCGTCATGAAGACGAAAACAGCAGATAGGTTATAAGTCACACTGGACCATAAGTTTCATTTATTTAGAATGATTTGGTTTCTTTACAACATTTCCACAGTGAACTTTTTACATATAACTTTGATAATTGTTTGTACATTAGTAGGTTTAAATATTGTTCCCTCAGCTCCTCATATCTGTGACCAGTTTCTCTTCTCTACGCGCGCTCCTCTCCTCTCCTCCTCCTCCTCCTCCTCCTCCTCTCCCCCCTCTCCTCCCCTGCTCTGGGTGAGTGTTGCTGGTGAGATCGGTGCAGTGTGAGTTTAAATGAGCTCCATCCGATAAATGCCCTCACTTTAAAAAAGTTACAGGAGTTTTGGAGCTAGTTTGTGACTTAAACCCCGGAATCTGTTTACAATAGAGAGCCAAAAAGACGTGAGTGAAGTTTTAAATCACGTTATCAGGCGCTAAACACCGGGAGCTGTCACGGTGTCCAAGACGGAGGCTGGAGACGAGCGCGTCCAATGAGCTAGCACTGTGTGCAGGCAGTGCTCATGGGAGTTGTAGTGCCATAGTCTCATATTGCAATGGGTTTAGTATTTCAGATGCTGTCTCAGACAACTACAATTAAATGATTCAACCCACCAAAGTGGCTAGTAGGAGTGTCAGTGTTACCAGCCACAGCTGGAATTCAGTTTAAGCATTTCTCTCTCTCTCAACTATGAGGCAGGACTCAGGGAGGGAGGGGCTGCATGTGCTCCGTGTGCTCTTTGTGTATGTTTTGACGCCAGCACATGTCTAACCAGGGAAAGATGTTGAGTAACCATCTATGGATTCTAGGGGAACTTTATAATGAACTGTTTGCTAAATTTCAGGATCGATATTTACCAATAAGATGATACTTTTGACATCACTAATGGAAAGTTAACCTGATGGCAGCTGGACGTTTGATGCACATCTTGCAACTAAACAATAAACAGTCTTAACATCTGATACTGAGTATATATCTGGCTTCTCTCATTTCATTTAATTCAAAGAGAAAAAAAAGGAGGAAAAAGACGGAGAAAAACTATATATATATATATATATATATATATGTATGTCACTCGGGATTTACATATGATTTCCCATATTTCTCTGTTTTAGTCTTTATTTTTAATCATCATCATGATCTAAAAAGATGGAGTACATTATTGTAAGGAGGATGAGGAGGAGACACTGGGAGAGTATACAGTATATCACTAAAGGTAAGCACGATTTAAGCGCAAATTTTTTGCAAACGCACTGTGAATGAGGCCCATTATGAGCAAAGTGATTGATTTTAAGTTGATTTTTTCAATTTTATATCTTAATTTTTTTAATTGTTTGAAGTTGTGTTAGGTATTGCAGTGTACAGGCACATGTTAAATTAGTAATCCCGCAAAACTATCAATATACTGAACCATGTCACATGGTTCTGGCTATTGTTTTTATTTCTTTGTTTGATTGTTTATTGCCACATGTGGTCCCATGGTCCTACTGAAAGCCCAGTGGCTGGGGCCATGGTTCGCCACTGCATTTCATCATATTGCCATGTCTGTTTCAGTTCAATTATTTGTTCAGCCTTAGTTCCTCGGCACATAAAGGGCGACGTTTCTGTGCTGTGACCAGTAACCTAAAGTTCCTCTTTCTTTAAAAGCTAAAGAATTAAGAGTCACCAACGTATATGACGTTTAAACGAATTCAGAGTGAGAAATGAAGAGCGTGACTCCAACAAACTGATGAAACATTCTCACTGAATTCTTGACTTCTTGACTTTCTTTGCAAGCTGCACACTGTCAATGTGATCTACAGGTGTTGGTTGATGATGGAGGTGGAGATGTGATTTGATTTTTTGCAGTTTCTTGTGTTTGATCCACAGTAATCGCACTTAAAGTCTCTCACTCTGGTAAAATTTGCTGTAAAATCTGGAAAAATAAAAAAGGATCAGGTTGTAGCCTCCAACAGGACATGTCCTTTTTGTAAAGTAAGAAAAAAAAACATTTCAGAGATTAAATGAACAGATTGATGTTGCTGATTAAGATAAAAAAATTAATTTCATTTTGTCTTTTAAATATTTAAAATAAGGACTTTTCTGATATAAGGTCAGCATCAAATTCCAACTTGTATTATTTTATTTTGGTAACTCCGTAATAATGATTCTCTCCACATCTGTCCAAAGTGAACCAGAGCCTCTCCAGCTTCTCTGCCTGCATCTCTCTCTTTTTTTCCCTGCTCTTTCTGTGTTATCCGACCCCTATCCCCTCAGCTGCTTATTAATGCCAATCAGTGGAGGGCTGATGTGCTGGAGGGTTTGGGACTGGGACCACCTGGCTGGTGCCCACAGCTGGTCCCACCTCTCTACCTGTCAGGACGGGGGCCTGTCACTTCACCCGGGAACACCCACAGTTCAATTAGAAGAGAAATTTAATTCAGGTTTATTGTCAGGCGTTTCGAAGTGGATTCAGTTGTTTTAGTCAGGAATTAGAGGAAACCTGTTTTTAATTTCATCTCATCTTGGCCAGTTTTCACCACCGCCTGATTTTACAGGATGAGTTGGTCACCGTTGAGTAGATTTTTTCAAAAAACAAAGATTATTTTTCATTGCAGTAAAAAATTTCAAGGGGAACACAAAACATTTTACTTAGTTTACTGGGGTGAAAAACACATCTCTTCTACTCCACTCTTTAATGGAATGGATGGTACAGTTATGAACTCAGCCATCAGTCAACAGACCAGCATGCTGATCTCCAACAGGTGTTCTGTTAAGACGTGCTGCCTCTTAAAAAGAGGTACCATGGCACAAATCAATGGTGGAGAATAACAGTAAGAACAGAAAAATATTTTTAACGATGGTGGCATGGAGAGCCTGGGAGAAAAAAATCAGCTCTGGCACTTTAAATTTGATAACACCTTTTTTTTGGTCTCTTGAACGTGTTTCTCTGCCACCTGTGGCACTCTTTAAAAAAACGCATCTCATGTTATTGTATGAGCGAGGGTAATCAGTGAGAGTGGACACATGAAAAACTTCTAAAAAGTGTCATTTGTCAACACAGTTGAAATCTATACCCCACTTCTCTATCGCAGAATTACATCTCAAAGCAGCTTTCACGTGTTGGGTCAGTTTTACCTGTAGCTGCAGATTGGTGCTTAAAAAGGGGATACGGTGCTTTAGTTCAGGCTGTCTCTCTGGTGCCACCACAGTGGCTTTGCATGATTTACAGCTCATGCAAACCTCTTTTTCTCTCCCCTGCATTTTAGTAAACCCTCATTTCAGTCTCTGTTTGAAACGCTTTGCTGTAGCTGCTGTCTCTTTAAGATCCCCACCTCCAAAAAAACCCCTACCTCTGATTGGTGGGTTGGGGGAGGAGCTATGAGCGCCGGCTCGGTGTGTCATGAACTGATGACATCATAATTTAAGCTAGTGATGGTTTTATGAAGATAGAAAGAAGAGTAAAAATCCTTATTAATGTTCTTTATTTCTAATGGTTTATGTTTTATTAGGAAAGCAGTGGGTTTGAAATGAGCCACCTTTTAGCATGTCATGATAACATATCTGGCCAGAAATAAAGATGGAGAGGAGACGAGAAAACAAGTCAACATTTGATTTTATAGAACGTATAAAAACATTAATAGAGAGTAAATATACAGACATAGGGTTAGTGTGCTTAGAGTGATTGGGACAGAGGATTCAGTGTTGTCAATAACAGATTCACATCTTTCCTTGTGTGTGTGTGTGTGTGTGTGTGTGTGTGTGTGTGTGTGTGTGTGTGTGTGTGTGTGTGTGTGTGTGTGTGTGTGTGTGTGTGTGGTGGGTGTGTGTGTGTGTGTGTGTGAAACAGAGAGGGAGAGAGAAACACTGAAGCAGTCCTGTCACAGTGCCTCACAGCTGCCACACCATTACCCAAGAGTCTCAGCTGCAACCCTCTGTTTGAGAGCTCAACATCCTTTAAGAAATTGCGCCTGATCCTTGTGTTAAATAATACATCAACAATTTCTTTCTTTCTTTTTTTTGTAATGCAAAAAAGCGAGCTTTTAGCAGCGTTAGTGGGACAGTAATGCCACCTGACAATCGCTCCCCAAAGTCTTGACTGTGGCCTGCAGGAAAAGAGTCGGGCTGGATGTGATTGACAAGGACAAAAAGAGAAGTCCCTCTTCTGTTTTTGAATTGTCAACCACAGCCACGGGATTTCAGAGAGGAGGATGAAACCGTGACTTTGACTATAAGAAGAAGGACTCAAGCATGACAAGTGTGATTACAATATCCAGGAAAGTCATTTAGGGCGCCAAGGTAAGAGACAGTCTCAACAGGACATTCAATTATTTATAACGCTGGGGAGAGCAGGTACTTTCAAGGCCGCTTACAGCTGCTACATGTAAGATGAATTCTCAGGTACTGCAGCAACACTGACTCCACCACTGAGAGCTGCAATAAAAAAAACCTGTGTTTAAATGCTTTCCACCAAACTTTATCCTCCCACCAACTCCCCATGTCACTTCAAGTTTACCCATCATGACCCTAGAGAGACGAGTGTGTCAGAAAACTTCTGTTGTTGAGGGAATAAATCAGACAAATGCAGCTAAAGTAAAAAATAACTTATTCTGTGCATGTTTCTAAAACCATCACATCTAAACATACATGTTTGATCAATCCCTGATAAGAAAGAGAATACTCAGACGAAGGATAAGGGCCATACGCATGAGGAACATGAATAAAAATTAAGATGTTGAAGAAAAAGGCAAGGTTTCTCAAGACTGAAGCGGTAATATTACGAAAATGGCACATAAACTGAAATCCAATTTTTTCTTAGTCTGGATTAAAAATGTTCTTGTTAGACGTCGAGACTCTGTGAGGATTGTTTATTTGCTGTTGATTGCAAGGTTACCAATTTGGCTGTTTGTTTTCACACAGATCATTTTAAGTCCCTAAGCGGTGTTTCTGATCCACACTTTAAAATGAGATTATCAGCACCATTAAAAGTTATTCCTAAATGCTACTTCTTAGGTTCCCAATCAGAACCTTTGATTTACAGCACGTCTAATGCCTAACTGTTAGACAGAAAAAGGACAGAAGAGCAGAGTCTGGAGCATCTACAGCAGGTATGTCCAAAGTCGGGCCTGGGGGCCTGTAGTGGCCTGAGGTCGATACTCATGTGGCCGTCGCTCTCATCTTACACAGGCTACTTGGGTAAATCTAAAGGGTCTTAAAATGAATGAATTTATCATGTCATGTCATTTTCTACCACTTATCTGGATCCGGGTAGAGGGGGCAGCAGTGCCATCAGTGAAGGCCGGTGGCTCCTGTTCCCGGCCACGTCCACCAGCTTCTCTGAGGGGATACCAAGGTGTTCCCAGGCCAGTCCAGAGACAGAATCTCTCCACCTGGATCTACCCCGGGGTCTCCTCTCAGGTGGACATGCCTGAAACACCTCCTCAGGGAGGTGTTGAGGAGACATCCTCACCAGATGCGTGAACCACCTCATCTGGCTCCTCTCAATGCAGAAGCTGAGTTTGTCAGGATATAAAAATGTGAGAAATTAAAAAACACTTGGAGAAACACAAAACCTGATTACAGTCATGAAATGAAGCAGAATAGACAAAACTGGTGCAAAACAGTTCAGAGTGCAGGATCAGAAATATTTGGGTCTAAAAATGTTGTTTGAGGTCAAAACAGTCTGAATATGAAAAACAGTCCTGATCAAATCCAGATCCTAATCCTGCCATAAAAACACTCTGACACATTTTCTCCATATCGCCCCCTAATGCAGAACATGTTCCCTGGTCAGAAGCAGAGTTTGCTGATGTTCACGCAGCAGGTAACGCTTCAGGAAACTGACCAATGATCATCTGGGATCACAGACACCTGAGGGACAGGTGAGCCCTGATTTCATCTGTCTGTGATGGTGGAGGAGGAGGTTTGAGCTCAATGAGAGACTGATTTTACTGAAATCACACAAAGAGTTCACACATGGAGTAAACAGATGCTACTTTCAGGTTAATAAATATGTCAATAAGAGCTGCTGGTTCCTGGTTCAGTCATACCTGATCTCAGTTGTCCAGGTAAATGACTCTTTGGGCTGTAACAGTTGGTCTTTTTTTAGGCTGGGTGTGTGTGTGTGTGTGTGTGTGTGTGTGTGTGTGTGTGTGTGTGGTTTCTGGTCTTTTTGCAGCCAGCGGATTCTCAATGAACAGCAACTTTTAGGACTTCAGCATAGGCTTCATTTTTCTTAACCTGATGTTGGCCTTCGTTTGGTCATGTTGCTGGCGTCACTTGAGATACACTTAGGTATCCTTGGAAACTTAAGAATCTGTCAATTTCACCAGTTTTCAGTTTTTGGATTGGATACATGGTTTGTAAATTCCAGTTTTTTCAAAAAAAAGAGGTATTTGGTCCTGCTGTTTGGGATCCAGAGGACAGACTTACTTACAAGAGAAAGCAGCTTGATTGGCCAGGCCAAGATGAGAAGTGGGCGGGCCAAGGCCTCGCAAGGCCCCCCCCAAGATTCGCCACTGCCTGAATCTAGCAGAGCTCTGTTCCTTAGCACTTCTTTGACCTGCGCTGTCATAAAGATGTTACTGGCAGCCTTTGTGGATCTGTAATATCGCCTCACTCTGCATTCTTAAATCCCTCTTACCTTGACCCTTTGAAAAAAAATATTTAAAAAAAAACTTGTGTGAGGCCTCTCTTTGTTTGGCTGGGACTCTGCAGAGCTTGTATTGTAGATCATTAAATGATCTGATTCACCTCCTTTGTGTTTCTCACTTAATGCAGTCACTTGATAATCCAGTGAAGCCCTTTGTGAGGTCTGTGAGCTCTGTCACAGATAAAGGTGGTGCTCTGAGGGATACATCACAGGAGGAACTGGCTGACAATAACACTTGAAGAGTCTTTGACCCATCAGAACTTTCTCTTTTTCATCAGTGAACATCTTGGATTTGTGATTCTTTTTTACAGACAGAGGACTTTTTGGACACTTGTCCTTGGGGCATGGTAACGGAGAGGATGGTAACCAATCAGGGCCCAAACAAAGAGCTGTGCCCTTTGTCATCCTGAAATGAAAGTGCATTTGGTCTGCATATATTTCAGTAGAGTCAGAGGAAAAATCAACAATGAGCTCAATAACTGAACAAACTCTCAACTTTTCAGCTCAGAAAACGTGGAAGCCTCTCACAGACCAAAGTCACTTCACTAAGTTTGAAATGGCAGAAACACTGTCTATGAACATGCTACTCTCAATACGTCATCAGCACACTGATAAAGAGCTTAACTTCCACACAACCTGATGTAGCATATAATGAATCTATTTCTGTAGAGTGTTTTAAGTAACGCTGTGTGGTGTTATTCTCCATCAACACTGCACAGTAACCCCCACAGTAGTGTGGTTAAACACCAGCACAGAGTTAGAGCCCTCAAAACAACACCAACAGTTTAACACGTTGCTCTGAACTAGATTAACACCAGAATTTCAACACAGGGGAGTTGGCTGCGGTAACTGTGGAAAGGTTGAAAATCTAAAAACTCGCAGTGATTTGTAAAGCAAGGTGTTATTTTCTTTAATTTCTCAAATTATTGTTTGAATCTAAAAGTCCTGTAATAAAACAGAATGAGAATATCTTTTTGTTATTTTTTTATTTTATTTTTTTTATTTATTTATTTATTTTTGTTAACTGGATTTTTCTACTGCAAAGTAAGTTGACTTTAATTATTTTTAGTTAAATCAACTTTTAATTTTGTGCAAGGGACTTAAAACTGTGAGTTTCATAATAATGCAAGGTAATTGTCTTTGTAAAAGATTTTCAGTTAAACTTACATTTAGTTTGTTGTAATGAGAAACTGAAGTTAAATTCATTCAATTTTTTATCAAACATTACTGACAGATGACAGATCACTGTGTTAGTTAGAATCACTCCATGTGTGGTGCTAACTCTGCAAGCAGATTAATGCTTTACAGACGTTTATCCATGGATGAATCAGTGATGCTGGCTGCACAGTAAGCTGTTTGAACAACCTGTGATCTGTGATCTGTGTGTTTGATTAACCATGCCGTTACTCAGAGGTAACAAATAAGTGTGGTCATATGTGTTTTAGTTTCACCTTTATTCAGGAAACAACAAGTCAACAGGCTGAACCTGAAGACACTTCCCTGCTCTGATACAGGAAACAGCTGTTCTTTAAGGAGTGGACTGGTCCTGTAGTCTGCTCTGGATCCATATCATTTCTCCAGACAGAAAAGCTCAAAGTATTATTGATGACATTTTTTTTTAGTTTTAAAAATCAAAATCATTATCAGAACTGTGGCATATTTTTGTGTCATACTTTACTTTAACTGCTTTTAAGTGTTAGAGGATCATGTAATCAAATATAACCCTAAAGTCAGGGCACAGCATGTTACACGGGGGGGGGGGGGGGGGGGGGGGGGGCTTTGGTTCTTTGCCTCCACTTTAGGGCACGCATCAGCCCCTGAAGTGAGGGCACTCTACACTCTAGCCTAAGATTTGGCTTTCACAAGGCCACATTAACATCAGTTTGGCTTTTTGACTCAAGATGGCACTTAAGCGTGCATTTCATCTCTAAAAAAAGGCACTTCAGTGCAGTTTGGCTCTAGAGAGCACTCTAGCACATGTTTTGGCTCTATGGGGGGCACTTCAGCATGTTTTGGCTTAAAAGGCACTTTAGCGAGTGTTTGGCTCCAAAGAATGCACTTTAACACGTGTTTGACAACATATGGGGGGGGGTCCATGCAGATGGTCACCCGTTAGCTGCAGTTGCTGCAGCACATGTCTCTGGCTCAGAGTCCGTATGTTTCCTGACGGACTTCAACTCAGGACAGACTTTCCTTTGAGTGTTCAACAGATCTGTGCACTGGATTTTACAGCTCAACCAAATCTGCTGGATGGGGTTCAGGGCCATCATTTTTAGCGTTCCCTTTTCAGAAGCAAAATGAGCTGAACCTCTTCATGATGGCTCTGTTCTCTGGTTTATAGAAAATCACGGCATGGCGACGGCTTTGTAGATATTTCCTTTGTTTTATGCATATTTTAACGGCCTGTTAGACAAAAACAACTGAAACCCCTGATGGTTTTGGTCCTAACAACATGTTTTAATAAATCAGTCGTCCATTCAAGAAACACAGAAATAAAACCTTCTTATGACATACTCAATGAGTCCTTCATGAACCTTTAAAGCTGAATAAAACTGTGAGGCTATACAGTGTCATTGAATACAAAATCCAACAGATGATGCTGTTTTAAATCAAGTTACAAAGCATTTTAATTTTACTTTTACGGACTGAGAGTTGTTTCACTAGAAACTAAATTTGAGTTTTGATATTAAATTTGAAATGATCTAAAATTGAATTTTAGGTAATGAAGCTGATTTTATTTGCTTTGGAATATTAAGAAAAACTATTTGAAAATTCAATTCTCTTTATTCATTAAATACTAAAACACAAACTTCAGTCCATTTCAGCGTGGCATGACCATGTGATCTACGCCTGTGAGGAATATTAATGGAGCAAAGATTCACAGAAATCTTCTTCACGTCAGCAGAGACTGCTCTGTGATATCTGGAGACCAGGGACCAGGGACTGAATGATCAGGTTTGCTTGAAACTTCAGTTTTGGCGGAGGTGAAGAAGATCACTGTGAATCTGCGCTCGATTACTTTTTGTTCAGTACAATTTCAAAATAAATAAGTTCATTTTCAAACATTAAATTTAGTTTTAGGTCATGTTTTTCAAATTCAGTTTCTCGTGACATAAGCCTCAGCGTATACCTCCACATAGCATCACGCATACAGCTTTTAACTCTTGGTAGATGTTGTTTTAACTTGTTATGAGTGCTAATGATCACTTATTAGACATTTTCTGAGGCTCTATAGATATGCTGATGATGCATCAGAAGTGGTGTGTTTCAAAGCTGCCTGTTTGTTGGGACGCTGTGCACTCCTGCAGAACACAGGTTGTTTCTTCTGTGTGGTAGAGTTGTGTTTTAACCTGTGCAGGTCTGCTGGCCCAGTCAGATACTTTTCCATGAGACCCAGATTTCAGAGCGATGTCCCTGCATTCGGGTCATGTTGGCTGACAGGACATCATCTGACGCAGAGCTTCACAGAGTCACTGCAACAGCTGCAGCCAGAACACCGTCAAATTGGTGAGACTGGGATTTTTAAAGCAAAAAAAAAACACAACAGGATGGAGATTTTATGTGGTTAGCTGACGGTGTTCTACCTCGGGATTGGACCGACACCATGTGGGTCAGCAGGAATGTAGATACACAGCAGCTCGGGTTGGAGACGTGACCCTGCTCCCCAGAGCTGGAGACACTGTAACTCAAATGGTTTGTGTGACACAAATGGAGGAACAAATGTTTCTGCTGTCAGAAAACATTTGAATAAAATGTTTGTATGATCAGCTACAGCCCAAGCTCACACACACACACTCACACACACACACACACACACACACACACACACACACACACACACACACACACTCTACAGCCATGCTCAGTGGGCTGCAAATGCACTTTGAGCGGATGTGAAGTATCACTGGTGTAGTCGCAGTCTTTGCAGCGAGCGGCACCGTGGACAGACATCCATACCAGATGCCGTGCGTGCCCTGGGCTCAGAGGCATCACTGCGAGGGGAAAGCCAGAGCGGGGAAATAAGCACCTGTCATGTGCCAACTGAAGTGTTAAGTGCACAAATTGTGGAGGCGAGGGTGATGTTTCCGCAGGGGTGACAGCTCTGGGTCTGGGTGCCATGTCAGGGCCTTGCGTATCATGGGGAGCAACCCCCTCCCCTCCAGCCCACCCCCCGTCTGCTGCTTGCCAAAGGGCACAGTGGCAACTATTATTTACTGGATGTCTGCCTCATTTCCTCGTATTCATCCTGGCTGGCCATCAGAGGGCCACAGGGGGAGCGCAGACCCCCCCCCCATGTGTCGTAGCTTAGAGGCAGCAGTGGCAAAACAATCTCTGGCGAGCGTTTAGATCATTTACACAGAGCGCCGGGTGTCAGCCGCAAACCAAATTGTCCACGTTTGTGTGCCGGCGCGCTCCCTCGGCACCTCTCCCTTCAGGTTGGTCGTGAATGTAGCCGTGGAAGGCGCATCAGGCCGGGTGTCAGACGGCCTTTTCACAAACTAACACTAATGCCACACGAAGGTCTTCCCGCCAACAGTGTGAAAGTGCGAAATGTATGATAAACTGAGCGTGCCAGGGGGGCTCAGTGGCCATGGAGTGCTGTGGCTGGTCGCAGGCGTTGTTATGACTGTGGCTGTTTAGGATCATGGGAGTTGACAGTGCACTACTGGCAGCCATAGAAGTCAGATTTACCCTGGCTTTGTGCACCAGTGAGCAGCAGCCTCAGCACGAGGGGAAACTAACACAAAGTTTCAGAACATTACAGCTTTTAAAAGAACTTCAAGGACGTGGAAAACATCAGTGACCCAGACTAATTCTGCCGGCTCAAAGGCTTCATCCAACAAGACGACAGCACATTAGGAATGTCTTTCATTTAACCGACAACCTGTTGTTCAGGAAGTGGTGGCAGTGCTGTATAAATATGAATGGAGGAGTATTCAGCATGAAAGGCTACAGAGGGAGAAAAGGCAGGTGATGGTTTTTGGCTAATAGTTTCCTGATTCTAAATAGCAGAACATGACACCGGTTCAGCCAGTGAAAACATCCACCAACAAAGCCTGCTGCGTTGTCCTTGCCTTTGCTGCCACCCGCAGTACAATTTCTAAGAGCTGAAAACACACACACACACACACACACACACACACACACACACATTTACACGCACTCCGTGCTGTGAGACTGGATCATAACACTGTGGTTAGTTTCCAGTCTTTCAGTCTTTATCTCATGGATATTTCTCAGTTTATACAAAACAATAAAAATACACCTGGCTCACACCTTACTGATATATACACATCTTTATTTAATCGTTCTTCATCTGGCTCCCGTTGAGCCTGACACTTGTTTCCTGCTGCCATCTGCTGGAAGATTAGAGCAAACTCGGTTCTTTCAGCGACTGTAGGTTGATAACACACATTTACCCAAAGTATGCCTTATACTCTCCTAACTCTACACAAATTAAAACACACACAAACACACACACACACACACACACACACACACACACACACACACACACACACGCACACACACACACACACACACACACACACACACACACACACACACACACACACACACACACACACACACACAGCAGCTGTGGCTCAGAGGTAGAGTAGTCGCCTGTCAATCAGTAGGTGGGGGTTTGGTTCTGCTCCCTCTGTTAGTCAGTGGTGTGTGGATGGGTGAGAATGTGTTAGATAAAATCAGACGGTTTCCAACAGGAAAAACCTCCTCCATCAGTGTGTGAATGTAGTATGGATCTGTGAATGAGACTGGCAGTGTAAAGTGCTTTCAGTGACTGAGAGACAATATAATTACTGGTTCATTTACCATTTACACCACACACCACACACACACACACTGTAAAATGCAATTTCAAGTAAACAGATCATTAATTTGTAGTGGAACTGTGTTCAGACAGCTCCTGTCTTGGTAGGAACCTTGATTATTGTTAACACAAAATCATTTGTTTAGTTAACAATAAAATGACAGTTTAGATAGTCATTTTTGTTGTGATGGTGTTTTGTAACCGTGAGTGAGGAGGGGACACAGTGGACATAAGCCACTGCTGTTCTTTGAGATGTTGTACAGAGGGCGCAGACTGGCTGTGCTCTACATGGCATAGACTGTTTATGCTCCATGACAATGGCCTGCTGTCTGGTTTTTAAGTTGGATACATATGTTGTAGATGAGATGATGCCAATTTATAATTAAGTGTTATCACAATAACTTCAGTAATCTTTGGTCATCCTGACTGAAAATAATATATTGCACACAAACACACACAATGAACAAAACCCCTCAGCAGAATTAAACTTTATGTTCAAAACAAAGTTTCTTCTTCTCAAAATGGTGTTTGTTTTGACATTCATTGGAACCAGCTGAACACTGATGTGCACAGTGTAAAACACTTCTTCTCTATTCATCATAATGACTAAGGCCTTTTTATGGTCAGTGTTATACCAGACTGTACACACAAAGGAGTGAAATATATTTCAGAATATTGTTTTCACACTGACAACACGCAGAAACAGAAATATTTTATTTTTCTCACAAAAACAATGTAGACAGTGCAGATCCCAACCAACATAAAGCTGCACACAACCACAGAAGAGTTTACTGGATACAGTAAAATAATAAATAAATAAATAAATAAATAAATAAATAAATAAATAAAAAATGAATGAATGGGGTAGATAAAATAGGGAATAAGTAGGGTGATTAACTTAAGAGTTCTGAACGACTAATGTTCTTAATGAAAAAAAAAAAAGATTTACCCCATGAAAATTCAACCAAAGCCAGAGCATTGTGTGTAGTGTTTAGAAAAAGTGAAAAGGTGTGTTGTAGAGCAATAGTCTGAGTGTTGTGGTCATTGTGTCTCAAGTACCAGGATTTCTGTGTGAAAATTTGTGAGAAACTGTGAAATATCTTTATTATACCCCAATTTACCGTTTCTCATTGAAATTCATGCAGTTCAAGTCCAATAAAAAGCTGAAAAAATGATGAAAATTTCATTTGCAGTGATGGATATTGATCAAGTCCTGAAGTTGTTGCTACCACTTCCTCCAGGTTTCCCAAGTTCCCCTGATCCCCTCCAACCAGCTCTATGTGTATAAAGTAGAGCTGAACACACAGTGGAAGCAGACCCTCATTGTGTTACTGAACAGTATTGTTCTGCAGAAAGTCAAATAATGCTCTGAACATGATCAGGAAAAGATAACATGACAAAAGAGAGTCAGAGCATCAAAACATTTTCCATAAAGAGTTCTCTGCTCCAAAAAAATGAAGTCAATGAAAGTCAGGGGAAAAACATGGGAAGAGGAAGAGGAGGCCTAGTATAAGAAGCTTAAGGCTAGATGCTGCTCTTCCCGAGAAATTCATAACAATACCCCAAACCAGGGCAAATTGAACAATTTCACAACTGACAGTCAGTGAATATCACCTCTGAACATGTGAGAGGTGCAACTGTACAACAAATAAACACAAATTGAATAAAATGGTCAACTTTGGTAAATGTGCCTGAAGTAATCAGATACCTGTACCTTACAGGCCGCTGCTTGAATTCACATTTAACTTTAAACAGGAACCAAATATGGGACTGCTCAATCTACACTGCGCAAAAATATCTGCAGCTTCAGACCATTATTTTTTATTGGTTAATTATATCAGATAACAGATATCTCAAAGTGCATTTTTAAATGGTGTCAGGACTTTTCGTCTCATTGACACTTTCACTGACATGAAGACTTGTTTTTGAATAATGAACTATCCATTCTGAGCAGGAGACACGCTTTTGCATGTTATCAACCAGGTTTTGCGGTTTGCAGTAAATACTTTAAGAAATGCGCTAACTCTTGTGAAAATGTCAATAGTGATGTGAGAAATGAAGCAAAGCGAAAGAGAAAAAGTGTTTAAGTGAAAACTTGTCTGTCATAACTAATGAAATGCTGCCACCTAGTGGCCTCAGACCGTCATTGTGTTTGGGATGACCACAGCTTTCAGTGGAGAGTCTCAGATAAGTGCGCAGTTTGGAAGGTCATGTTCTGAGACCTCGTCATGTCTTCTCAGGTGTAAATCAGAGAGTTGTGTTTACATGACGCTCATTTCACACCTTCACTACGCACTCGTTCACACTCATGACACTTGGTTTGAAGAATGCCATTAATAAATCATCCTGAATACAGTAACGAGTTTGGGGGCTGTGGAGAGAAAGTACGTCAGCATTGCTTTTATTTCGGAGACCGGAAGTTTGATGTTTCCTCTCTGACAGCGTTTCTCAGGTACTCTGCTGCAACTTAAGCCATTCTCTATTACGTTTACACCTGATTTCGTGCGTAAGAGGATAGCCTTGTTTCAGGCCCCGTTTTCCGCGTTTCTTAATTATTTATTTCCGTATAAACTGCAGTCTTGATATAAAAACATTGATGGTCGATAATTTAGCCCCGCGTTAAGGGCCCCGGGAGAACAGCAAAGGATCACACACTCATTTCACTGCTCACTTTCTATCTGGAGACATGGCTCGACCACGGCCGCGGGAATACAAGGCAGGAGATTTGGTTTTCGCTAAGATGAAGGGATACCCGCACTGGCCGGCGAGGGTGAGTCTGGGATGCAGCCCGACTGGGAGCACAGGGAGGCGGGGTTGACTTATACAATGCAGCCGCTGCTTCGCTGGTTCAGAGGAGGGATGCTTCGGTACCCTGAGCCAGAAAGAGGCTGACTCCGCACATACTAATGCTCTGCATTTCTCCCACCCTGGCTCCACATCGTCCAGCTGAAGCTGTTGTTTTCCGCCAGGCTATGCCAGCATGAGGACGTTTGAAAACGGGGAAGAAATTAACCTCTGCAGGATATATACCCAAGATTTGGTCCTGTTTGAGTTTTAGCGCACATTTATGTCCAAATTTCTCCGTATTAGCTCAACACGTGTTCTTAATTTGAATGTTTGCATACAGCTGTCACACATGGTTTAAAGGAGTCCGTAGGTGACCTCAGGTAACCCGTGGCACCTCTGCTTTAACACTATTAACCTTATTTGCATTAACTCGCGCAGAGTTAAAAGCCGACAGAACATTGCTCCAGGTTTAGTGGCGCACATGGGGTACCATGCCCTGTGTTTGTGTGGGTTTGTACAGTGCGGCACATTGTCAAGCTCCATTTTCACCCATTGCTCTAAGTTATCCAGAGAATCCGTGTTCTTTGACAGGCTCAGTGTGTTTTTTACTCTCACATGCTTAGATCTGACCTTAGTTTATGTGACCATGTGGTGTCCTCTTGGAGGTAATGAGGTGAATAGTAAAGATGACTGTCAACCTAGAGAGGTCTTTGAAAAGGTAAAAAATCAGTAAAAGCCCTCCTCTCCTCTCCTCTCCTCTCCTCTCCTCTCCTCTCCTCTCCTCTCCTGTCCTGTCCTGTCCTGTCCTTTAGATTGATGAGCTTCCAGAAGGAGCTGTCAAACCTCCAGCCAACAAGTACCCCATCTTCTTCTTTGGCACCCATGAAACGTGAGCATCTTTTCACCTCCTGTTGACACTCATAGAAACAGATGTGATAAAGTTACAGAGTTCTGTTAGGAGAACTTCCATCCAGGGATGCACTGATCTGGTCCTGCTATCAGGTACGGTTCCAACTCAGACTCAGAAAGTCTAATCAGGCATCAGTAACAGAGAGACGATCTGTCGGTTTCACCAACAGCTCTGACAGCAACTTATGTGCAGGTTCAACTCCTCACAAACCCACTGTTAACAGTGAAACTGTAACTTCCATTAGTGCTTAAGATTTACTCACAGCACATTTTCATATTTATGAATATACACACACACAGAGACATCCCACCAACCCTCAAAAATAAAAAACATTTTATTTAGGAAATGTTTTCAGACAGTGGATAGGAGGCATGTTGAAAGCTGTTTTCTCTTGACATCAAATTACAGATAACTTAATAATAATAACGTAAAACATTCCAGATAAGGCAAAAAAAAACAATGAAGAAAATTTGAAAGCTTCAGTCCCACTTGCTGTTGAAAACATATATACATACATACATATATATATACACAGAGATATCCTTCAGTTTTTCATAATTTAACCTCCCCCTTATAATAATAAATGATCTCCATTATTGGATCAGTATCTGTATTTGCTGCTAATAAAAGTCAAGGTATCAGGACTGGTATCAGGACCTAGAAAGTTGGATTGGTGCATCCGTACTTCCAGCCCAGTTGAAGGAGCTCCATAGGATCATTTTTAACCTTATTTTAGTGATTTCATTGATAAAATTATCAGAGAGCAGGTTGTGTTCCTGATGAGTATTCAGGGAGTACAAACACACCTGTTACGTCTGTTACTTCCTGAGAGGGTGGAAATGTTTGTGAACGTGTCTCCTTTTTTCTTTAGTGCTTTCTTGGGCCCTAAAGACCTTTTGCCCTACAAAGAGTACAAAGACAAATTTGGCAAATCCAACAAGAGGAAAGGCTTCAACGAGGGCCTGTGGGAGATCGAAAACAACCCAGGAGTCAAGTTCACGGGCTATCAGGTTAGTCAGCACTCTGCTATGTCTGTGGTCCAGAGAAAAGACAGAGGGAGGAAACATAAGGTGGGTGCTGTTATCAGATGGGCTTCATGCTCAACAAAGCTGCATTGTTGCCTCGCCAAAAGACTACACACAAATAAAAAGGGTGTTCAAAGCTGGGGATGTTAGAAAGCTGATTCCTGATCTAAAGTTGGAGTGCCGTTTATAATTTCAGTCAGGAGCTCTGGAAGGAACACTGCTGTTTACCAAAGTGATGAATGTCATCCATTCACAGGCCATCCAGCAACAGAGCTCCTCAGAAACAGAAGAGGGGGGAAACAACGCTGATGGCAGCAGTGAGGGCGAGGAGGGCGACTCTGTCGAGGAAGAGGACGACAAGGAGAAGCTGAAGGGGGATAAGACTGGATCCAAACGGAAAAAGACTGCTTCATCCAAGGTACTGATCCAACGCTCAGACCAACAGAGCAGGGACGAAACAGGAAGTACATCACTCTGAATGAGATGCTTAGAGGCTGTGACTGACGTGTATGAAAATAACATACGAGTGCTCTATGTGTGAACTTTTTCTTTTGTGTTTTCTATAAAATCAGTCTCTCATTGAGCTCAAACCTCCTCCTCCACCATCACAGACTGATGAAACCAGAGCTTACCTGTCCCTCAGGTGTCTCTGATCCCAGATGATCAGTGGTCACTTTCCTGTAGTGTCAAGTGCTGCATGAAAATCAGC
Organism: Halichoeres trimaculatus; assembly: GCF_033239565.1. Classification (NCBI taxonomy): domain Eukaryota; kingdom Metazoa; phylum Chordata; class Actinopteri; order Labriformes; family Labridae; genus Halichoeres; species Halichoeres trimaculatus. The sequence goes on along the minus strand of NW_027437181.1, from coordinate 41,720,821 downwards.
GAACTCTGCTTCTGACCAAGGAACGTGTCATTCCTTTTAAGGGCCCTATGGAGAAAATATGTCAGGATGGTTTTAGGTCAGGATCAGGATCTGAATTCAAATTTTCAGACTATTTTGACCTCAAACGACATTTTCAGACACAAATATTTCTGATTAATGCACCATTTGTTGTCTTTTCTGAATCATTTCCTAACTGTAATCTGGCTTTGTGTCCTCTGATATGTTTGTTGTTGTTTGTTATTTTCATCCATTTAGTCAGAGACGTCAGCTGAAGAGTTGCTGAGTTTCTGCTGAACGTACAGAGCTCCAGCTTTCGACCAGCAGCCTAAGCTCAGTCCGGATGGAGTTTAGTGAGAGCTGACTGGACATACTTCAGTTTTGTTTGTGACCTTGACAGAAAATGTAAATGTTTATTTCAGTGATATTACTGGTAAGTAATGAAGGCTGGGGGCCTGACTGTGGACATGCCTGCCGTTGCATGAATTGGAAAAACTTGATCAGCCTGGTCCCTGATGGATGCTCTGATTTGTCCTGTCAGAGCAGCGTCATAAGAAAGGGGGACAAGGAGCAGCCGTCCTGAAACAGTGATGGCAGCGTGGATGCATGTTTGGTTGTTATTCTGCTTTGAATCCTCAAGTATGGATGTGATATTTTATCCCACTGCACATGTTTGACATTTTTCCACATGCACTCAGCGCGCTGTGTCACATCCTGGTCCTGATGCTTTCATCTTGTGTCCTCTTCTGTTTGACCTTGGCTCTGTTTGGAAGGAAAAGCTTCCATGTTTGAAAGGAAAGAGACGTGTCTCGCTGCAGACTGACGAGCATTGCCACAGCGTGTTACTGTGTGAGTGCAAAAGCTGCTGTAAATGGAAGCAGGTTGAAAAAGTCACATGCATACTGCTCTTCTCTTAGCAACCACTGTTGCCTAGCAACTGGGGTCCATTACGCACAGCACATGTGCATCCAAAGGAATCTGGCTCTGTCAGGGAGCGGTATGTGTGTGTGTGTGTGTGTGTGTGTGTGTGTGTGTGTGTGTGTGTGTGTGTGTGTGCTGAGGCACTGAAATATCAGATTACAAACAGAAAATAAGCTTTGTGAAGGGTTCATATCTGGTCCTAATTCCTCTTTAAACCCTGCCCACCTACACACGCATACACACACACGCACAAGCACACACACGCACACACACACATTGACAGTAAAACAGAGACTGATGGTGCAGCTCCTGCAGTATCGTAGCTGCATTGCATACGATGCTGCTTATTCTGACACAGAAAGGAGCCCGATCAGAGCTGAACCACCCTCAGTTATCACTGAATGCAGTGATTTGTCCTTATCTGTGTTTTGGGGTTATAAAAAACATCCTCTGGGCATCTGTGGCTCTGTGGTAGTTGATCTTCTCTTAATCAGAAGGTTGGCAGTTCAATCCTGCAATCATTTGCTTTAGTGTATTTGAGCAAGCCCCTGAACTCCAAACAGCTGTCTTGTTATTGTTCAGCGGTGTGTGAATGTTTATGAATGAGGTGAGCTTAAACTGATGGTCCCTCAGTGTAGCAGCCTCTGCCATCAGTCTGTGAGTGTGTGTGTGTGTGTGTGTGTGTGTGTGTGTGTGTGTGTGTGTGTGTGTGTGTGTGTGTGTGTGTGTGTGTGTGTGTGTGTGTGTGTGTGTGTATGTGTGTGTGTGTGTGTGTGCGCGCGCGTGTGTGTGTGTGTGTGTGTGTGTGTGTGTGTGTGTGGAGATGGGTGAATGAGACCAGCAGAACGACTAGAAATAACTTCAAGTACAAGTTCCTGTACTCCTCTGTATCTTCTGGAGCTTTGACTTTCTTACAGTTTTTTCTCACATCACTATTAACCTTTGAACAACAGTTAGTGCAGTTCTCCAAACAGTTGGAGCAAAACGCAAAACCTGGTTGATTACCTGCTAGTGTGTCTCCTGCTCAGAATGGATCATTCATTTTTCAAAAACAAGTCTTCATGTCAGTGAAAGTGCCAGGATGAAAAGTCCTGAAACCACTGTTTATGAGCAAGATGTTTAAATGTCTTCCTCATGATTTCATTATGAACGGTCAGTCTGTCAGTGTGTTTGAATAGAAAAGAAAGTCAGATCCCGGTGATCCTGGAAAAATGATCAAGACAGCACTCAACACTATTTCCACAGGAGTTTCCACGGTAAAGTTACACATTCCTGTATTTAGTGAGGTAATTGAGAACAAGACCCTGAACACGTGTTTCGCATGTTTGCTGAATATGCTGTTTGCTGTTCTGATTTATTCACAGCATCATGCAAAAAAAATACAGATGCATTTAAAAGAAAAAATGCATTTGTTGCTCTGACATCTTATTTTAAGTCAGGATGACCAAAAATTACTGAAGTTGTTGTGATTACACAGAATTATCAGTTGGCATCATCTCAACTACAACATGTGTTTCAGCTAGTGCTGGGCAAGTTAACGCGTTAATTTCACGTTAACTCGTTAATCTATTAACGCCGTTAAATATTACATCGCACCTTAGTGCATGTTGCTCACATGCTTTTATTTTGTAAATGTCTGTCGCTGACCGGAAGTGAAATTGGCGGAAAAACACGATGAGTAACCAAAACAAGCATGGAAAAGAGGGGCATTTCAGCTATATTTTTTCATCCATTGCCAGTGTTATCATAAAGTCAGCTCGTCTACCGTCTTCAGACTACAACTTTGAGTTTGACAGTTGTCCTTACTGGTTTGAGCCTGAGTACACAGACGAGGAGCTCCATGAAAGAAGGATGCAGAGGGAGAGAGATGAAGAGCTGGCTCAAGAACAACCAACAGGAGCACGTCCAAGACTCAATGCGAACTGGTGGTGCGCTTGTGGATAGTGTTCACCTATGGCAACAGAAGAGGACTGTGTTTGTGATAGCGATGGATAGCGATGGATGAAAAAATATAGCCGAAATTAGCGATTTTGCAGAGATTATGTCCTGCGCTGAAGCTCCCTTGCCGTGGCCCCCGCTAAGTGCGGCTAAAATCAGCTGGATCTAAATAACTTCCGAAGGACTCTGAGCTGCACGATGTTTGTCTGAGTGAGTATATGAGCATGCACACACCTATAAATAAGGTCCAGGTGTCAAAAAAACGGAGTTGCCCTTTAAAGGCGCTCGCCGCTTAGTGTATCAGTCCGCGCACGGTGTGCTAGATATAAACAAGCGCAGGTAGCCTGCCAGAACAAAGAGACACGATGAGAACTAGAGCCTTATTTTGCGGTGTTTTTGTGTCAAAGCAACGCGCTGAAAATTCTCTAAATAAAGCGTGAATGCAAACCGATATCAGATTTTTTCGGTGGGAGTCAGTTTATTGGTGTTTTAGGTCAAGTAAAATATGGCCCGGTCTGAGTGCAGAGGAAACCGGCAGAGGAGCAGGGATGGGGTGTTTGGTGCAAGCGCTCTGGGCTTCTGCTGCACAAAAACACTGCTGTAGGGGTAATTTCTGCCCTAAACCTTGTGATAGGACCCAACTTGTTCCATCCCCGAGTATCACTTTAATGCGCTGACAGTGGCAATAAGCTTTAATTTTGTATTTACATTTTGTAAATTTGATTTGCACTAAATATGTGATTTAACTATTACTGTATAACAAGTACTGATTTAGTGTTTGCATGACAGATGTTATGGCACTTTCACAATGCGATTAATTATGATTAATCAGGGAAATCATACGATTAATTATGATTAAAAGTTTTAATCGTTGCCAGCCCTAGTTTCAACTTAAAAATCTGTGTCCACATGAATCAGAAATGCATGGCAACTGAAGGGATTTGAGTGGAAGTGGGAATAAAACACGCTTATGTCATCACCTTTCTATGAGTGTTACCTAGGTGCATTGTGGGCATTTTTACTGTTTATCTTTTTTATTTTTATTTATATTGTGTGGTTTTTTGTGTCATTTACTATTGACAGTGAATTTCATTTGAGTGAGTGCCCTTTTGTTTCTATTAGTGGGTAAATTTTAAAAAACGTGCATGTTTTGCTCGTGAAAGTAGAGTTTTCTTCAGTTCACTAGTCACTTGTTACTGTAAATTTGCTTGTAAATTTCAATGATAAAGATAAACTCAGTTATTAATCAATACCATACTATACCATACCATACCAGCTTTATTTATAGAGCACTTTTAAAAACAACCACAGCTGTAGACAAAGTGCTGTACAGGTAGATCAAATGAAATGATAAAAACAGATAGGTAAAAACAGACAAATAAAAGAAAAACATTGTAAAAACAATAAAAGCAAATAAAAAGCAAGTAAAGGGGAATAAAAGAAGATAAAAGAGAATAAGACCAGGCAAAGAAACTAAGTCTCACTGGAGTTAAAAGCCAAAGAATAAAAATGGGCTTCAAGATGTGTTTTAAAAGTGGACAGTGAAGGGGCCTCTCTAATGTGCAGGGGAAGACTGTTCCACAATCGGGGAGCAACATTAAAGAAGGCCCTGTCCCCTCTGAGCTTCTTACTGGACCTCGGTACCTGCAGGAGCAGCTGGTCGGCAGACCTGAGGGACTGAGAGGGCGAGTAGGGCTGAAGAAGCTCAGAGAGGTTAGGCGGGGCAAGGCCATTTAAACATTTAAAAACAAACTTTTTAAAAAAATTTAAAATCAACTCTAAAAGTCACAGGCAGCCAGTGGAGTGAAGCCAGTACTCAATGGTAAACTGTGATTACTGATGAGTTATCTGAGGCCACTTATCCCTACCACTTTTATTTTTTATTAATTAATTACCCTCACACTGCTGGAAATGAAAATTCAGTCTCGCAGTAAATGTTCCTACTTTCTGATCTGTGTGTCTGGCAGAAATCCTCCAAGCTATCCAGGATCTCGTCTGGAGAAGACGACCTGGAGAAGGATGGGAAAGATGAAGAGCAGAAGAGCGGCTCAGAGGGAGGAGACCCCGACAATGACATCATGCAAAACACCACTGACAGTAAGGTGGGAATCAGAAGTAGACCCATACACCTTCAGCCCCCCTGTTGTCTCTAATGCTTTGTTTTGATAGACTTCCAGAAAAACACAGCTATTGAAGCATGTGGCTTGGTTAGCAGTGATGGAAAGATGTAAATCAAACCGTACCATGGTATCTCACCAAGCACTTTGACCCATATTCTCAAAGCATCCTAAGGCTGAATTGCTCTTAGTTACATCACTCTTAGAAAACTCTTACAATTCCTCTGGTTTTAAGAGTTTTCTTAGAATTTTCCCTCGGTAAGATCGAAGTTATTTACAGGTGTCTTCAGCCTTCAGAGAGCTCAAAAGGTGAAACACTTTTAGGAGGAGGGACAAGGACTTTAAGAAGCCTAATGCTGCGTTCCATTTGTACTCAGAAGTTGGAGTTTTTGAGTTCTGAGTGGGAACGCCCAACTGGAACGCCCCCTGAGGTCGGAAATTTCGACTTCCTGCATTAACAATAATCGAGGTCCTGCAAAATTCTTTTTGTTTTAGAATTTCTGACCAGTATTTGTGGCAATAAATTAGCCGTATACACAGTATTATCTGATCTTTATATACAGAAATACTGCTATTATGGCAAGTTTTTCCAACTTGGTAAATAGAACGCTTAACTTGGAGATGACGTCGTTCCCACCCCCAACTTCCCAGTCCAGAGTACAAATGGAACTCAGCATAAGACTGGATGCTGATACTGGGGCCTCATAAAGTGCTGACTGCTGATTCTACGTCCACAATTAAAATCAAACACAGTAAGTACTAAAATTACCAGCACAGTACGCAGTGAACAGCATAATAAGCTAATCAATGTAATCGTTATGTGAATGAGGTACGTTCAAACACTTTGAAGCTGAAACACAATTACTTTAATTTAGCTGAATTTCATCATCATAATATGAAATTAACGTCATGGTTACACATTTATTAATACTGTCCAAGTTATATGATTGGTTCATTCTGCTCTCCGTTTACACTCAGAGTGCAGAGGTCATTTTTTTTCTTTTTCCCTTTTTGTGTCAACCAATCAAAGTTTTTATGAGACTGTGTCATACCTAGCAACGGGGTGAACCACACCTCCTCACTAAGATCAAAGTTTCTGTCCCCTATTTGCTCAGTGCTCCTCTTAGAAACTTCCTGAATCACTCTTTTTTATTGTGCAATTAGACAATACAGTGACATACAAGGTGTGAACAACAAAACTTTGTGGTTTTGTGTGCTAAAAATGTGATTGATGATATTTGTTATTACAGAGGACAATTTGATATTAATTGAATGGAAAGAAAAAGTTGCATTGTTACTGTGACATGGATAATAATAACAATAATTAAGAAGAAGAGAGAGAGAGAAAAAAATCTAGACAAAATAAGAATAAAGAAAAAATATATATGAAAAATAATAATAACAATTATAGTAATAATAGTAATGATACTAATAATAATCTTAATAATAATAACCATGAACAAAAACAACAACTATAGTATTAGTGGTATGAGGAGTGGCGGAGGGGACGGGGAAACAAAGCCCCCCACGCCCCCTTTAAATATAACATAAAATGGCAGCCTCGGGCCCCATGGGCCTGTAGGAGCCCAGCTCGAAGCCCCCAGGCAACCCCAGCCACCCCCAGCCCCTGGAAGGCATGCAATACATCACCATACCCTATGTTTGTTTATTTTCCTTAGTTTTTTAGGGTAACATGTAGGAGTAGTGTTGCATTAAAAACAAAGAGGGCAACAGAAGGCCTCTTTATGGGTGTGTATTGTGGGTTTTTCGTTTTTTCCTGAATCACTCTTAAACTGGGATTAGGCTGAGTTAGGAACTCTGTGAGATGACTCAGAAGCTCAGTGAATACAGGCCCTGGATTTTTACTGTGCAGAAAATGAAAAAAGTCCAACAGTTGTCAGAAAAAGCAGCTATCTGACTCCTGCTGAGGCCAAAAGTATGACGTGCCTTGGTTTCTGTATGGCTCACTGTTTTGTTTTGTTTTGTTTTTTACCCACAATGCTTTGTATTTGTGTATTGCTAACGCTGTGTGTTACTGTGTCTCTGCAGAACCAGCTGCTCATAGAAGAACATTAAGGGATGAGAGGACGGAAGAGGAATTGTTTTTTTTGTAGCTGTGACGTTGAATAGGTGAATCAACAGCATGATTTCTCATCAGCACCATCTACTGGCTGCCATCGTCTCCCCACCTCTTTGTCGGACTTCCACACAGATGTGTCCACACTCATACTGGTGCCACACTTGTGAATACATGGGTGAGACTGGGCACTAGGTCAAATTAGGAAAAGGGCAAAATGACTCAAATAAAAAGAAAAACCTTTAGACCTGAAATTCTTTTACAACTATTCTGAAACTGAATCTGACGCTAAATGCGTTCAGTCCATTTACTATTTTACATTTAATCATTGGAAAAGTTAGAGTTTCTGCCCAAACGTCAGGATTTATCCACAGCCTCATTACTGGCTGAGTATAAACTGAATGTTTCTCATTCATGTGCCAACACTGAGATTGTTTTCTCTCTTTAATAATTGAAATTTGCGTCATAATTGAAGCATAAAGTCGTTTTTACACAAGTTTGTGAAATCTGTGTTTCTATGAACAATGAAGAGTCCATATGTCACCACATTTAGGCAGGAGGGGCTCCACCCAGGACGTCACAGTCACTCCTCATGTAGTCAGCCATCAATGAGTGTTGACCCTGGGCCAGACATACTAACAGGCATCACCTATCACTGTGTACAAAGACATAAGACCTCCATATACGTATGTACTCTCTGATCATCTATGATATATGTTGGGTATTACAGTGAGCTGATCACTCTAGTTGTAGCTTTAAATAGCTTTTTTATGATGATGATGATGATGATGATGATTATCGGAGGAACTCATTTAAAATTCTGTTACCGTCAAACATTACCCATCACCCTATATGTTACTCCTTTATGTAATCCAAAAAAGATGAATGGAGGTACATAGATAAATGTATGAAGTGTTGTGCACAAATGGGTTACACATTGTAACTCAATATTAATTCAATCTGTATATTTTAATTTGTAGAATAGAGGCTCATTATTCTACTGGGACTGCTCTAGGTAACAGCTCATCTTTTTATGGAAAAGTGATACATCTGTTCTTCTGTGTATCTGTGAAATAGATCACTGTATATTTCAAAGTTTTTAAAGTGGCATGTTGTACTCTTCTCTGCTGTTGTAGTCCTGATCATTCAAGATGTCCATGGGTTTGTAGTTTCAAATCAGGTATTTTGTGTGTATGAAAGCCTACTGCTGCCACACCAAGAAAAAAATGACTGTGTCACGTTATGACGTGAAGAATTTGAGAGGTTTTTCAAATGATTACAAGATAGGAAATTACAACGCGTCTCTTGTGTACTATTTATCTTGTTATAACTTAATAGGTGAGAACTCATATCATGTCTTAGTTTTGTTAAAGTCATGTTTGATAGGGAAACAAGAAACAGGAAGCTAAATCAAGGAATTTGGCTAACTCACATGACATGATTAAACTCTACTCCATGCTTGAGTTGAGACATGGTGAGATTATTCTGTTATTGTGTGCTGGAGATGACATAATAGTGAGTGAACAGGAAAAAGGATTTTGCATGTGGCTCTAAAGAAGGAAAAGTCAAAACATTAAAAGTTATCACGCGACGACATAAACAGTGTAATTGTTACATCATTGCTACATCAGCAAGCTTTCTACATTATAACACGATATTGTTTTTTTTTCTCCAGGCGTGGCAGTCATAAGCTTCCGTACATATGTGACTGAATCAGAGGAAAGAGAATGAAAAGGTCCTGTTTTTTGAAAACTGAACCACACTGACTTCCATGAAAGCTGGAGGTGTAAAGCTAATTTTTATCTGATCGATGATGGGAACACACAGAGTGAAAATGCTTTTTTCAGATCTCCAAACCTTCCATTCCATTGCTTTCTTAGACCAATTAGAGACAATACCAGATTACATCATCTCTAAACTCTGTGCTGGTTGTCTTTCCTTTGCTTCCACCACCTTCTTGAGAAATAGACCTATTTATTTTTTTGATGATAGTTAAGACATCAGTATGTAAATTTTTGCTTTTTTTATTTGATTAGAACCTTTTTTTTCTGCTCGTATTTGGAATATGTTTTGCATTTTCAGAGTTTGTAATTTACTGTAAACTGTTTTTGCTGTTTATGGACAAGACTTTTACAAAATAAACTCATTGGAATGCACATTCAGACCGTCATTGCCCAGAAACTAACATACAAATACCAAACTGTGCACTCAAGTCTATTCTGAGATCTTTACCACTTAAGGAACAGGTCTGTCATGTTTTCTCCTGGGTCAGTGCCCAATGAAAGGTGCTCACATCACTGTGTTAGCTCTTTTGGGATATTTACAATGGACTACCTCATTTCTTAGAAACATTTTAAAGATAAGATAAACATAAGGATACACTGTCTTTGACACTTTGAACAGCTTCATGTTCAAATAGTGCTTCATATAAAACTTACCTGGCCTTGAAATGTGATTGGCCAACCAAAATTTCTAAAATATGATTGGCTGTTGGAGGCATTACTCGTGTTGAAATAAGCTGGTGTTGATTGGAAAAGGTTTCCGGAAGCTTTGTTTACATTTCATTTTGGCACATTTCCATTTATTCAAATGTTTTACTTCAATAAGTCATTAAAGACTGAAGTAAACAGTATTTAGATATAAACATGACTACTAACTAAAATCGTGGATTAATATTAAATTTTTGAAAAAGGATGATGGTTTAAGTTGATTTAAATACGAAAAATAAAAAATGGTTAATCAACCTGTGTGTATGCACTCATGCTTCATGCAACCCCAGTTTGGCCCCCCAAGTACAAAAGTCTGCAGGTCTGGAGCTCTTCTGTTGGGAAGCCTGGATTTGCAGCTTTTGTTAATATTTCTGTTTATTTATCTGATTTATTTTTCTGCAGTTGATTCATTGTTTGAAATCCCCCCCCCCCCCCCCCCCCCCTGCAGCTTGGCTCTGTGGGTGTCTTTGTTTTGAACTCTTTGTATGTCTTTAAATCTGCATTGTTAGCAGTAAAATCCTTCTCACGAAGATCTCTATGACTAAGACAGGTTCAGGATGTCAAATCATCCAGTTAGTGTATCTGTTGTGATTTCTGAGTTTCTTCTCATCTCACTGTGATGACCTTCAACTCTACAGTAAACCCTCAGCTGCTCTTTGTGTTACTCCGGTACTCTAAACATGAATATTGTACCACAGTAATCGACTTTAAAAGAAGCAGCTCTGCCCTTTTTCTGTCCCTGCTGATTTAGCTTTTTGTGAAGTGGCCCATAAACATGAAGGACTTTCCCTCTACTGATTATTCATGCTTCTGTTATTCTTTCACTGCAACACCTGTACTGCAGGTAGTTCCTCATAAATCTTTGATCTGACTCTGCTGCCATCTGCTGGATCAACCTGGTACTGGAAGCCCCTCACTGCACTCTCTCCATTTAAGATAGAAACGGAGAGAAATTGTCTCTGAAGTTAGCTTCATCTGACACAATAAAAATGTTTTTCAGAGTAGTGTGGCAGCTGTTAAGAGTCTCTGCTTCCATCTACTGGACAACCATGGTACAGCTATCTGAGACTGGTCTTCACTTGTTTAACTCCGTCTTCCTAAACTTTCCACCAGGTAAACTGCTGTTTGGAGAGTTGTGCTTAAGAGATATTGTGATCTAGAAGTTTGTTTCTGTGATTTTTTATTTTTGAATGACCAATTAGTTGTGTTGAATGCCCTCCTTCACAGAAGATATAAACAACAGGAGGCTTTAAACTGTTCCATGCATCATCTGTAAGGTGGCATCTTTGAAGTTCACATTAAGTCTCTCAAAAACTCTTTATTTTTTGTTAAAAACAGGCACATTTTATTTTTTTAAGAGTCTGACTCTAGATTTTCAATGGGGCTCATGTCCAGGGATTGAGCTGGCCTCTCTAAGATCTGGGTCCTGTTCCCGCAGCCAAGTTCTCCTGGTCCTGGATGTGTGGTGACAAGCATTGTCCTGATAAAACATCCACTTTTGACCTGGATGGTACAGAGCACTTGCAGAAGGAAGCAAGTGGGGTCAGAGAGTGGCACAATACCTAGAATACAATAAGACAGTGTGGTGAGCAATATCAGCACTCATGCATCCCCAAACCCTGATCCTGCCTCCACCATGCGGACAGGTGGACCTGCTAATGATGCTTGGCCTGGTCTGCTGTGTCCCCTCACATAAGGAGGACAATGAGGCTAAAAACTGGACTCATCGAACCACAGAATCTTCTTCCAGCTCTAATGTGCTTGAGCCCAACAGTGTCAGGCCAACCTCTGTCTCTCATTGATCAGGGGCTTCTTGACAGCCTTGTAGGAACTTAAGCCATGATCTAAAATTGGCCATCATTCAGCAGTTTTCCCTGCTTATGTGGATCAGGATGGGGCACCCAGATGCTGGTTTGTCTTCTAAGCTGTTGGTGGGTCTGTATTTCTGCTGAGTGGATCCAACTGCTGAAGGACTGTATCTGCTCTCCCTGGCTGTCTGGCAACAGCTGAACCCTTCCTGGCTGAGAAACTGTATCTTCAGGCGCGTTTCCTGAGTTTGCGTTCTTGTTTTGGACATTTTTGTCTGTGATAAAAACTTTTAAATGTGCTGGCCTTACATAGACATGGAGCACAGCAACAATAATTGCGTCTTTCAATTGAAGCACAACCTTGATTAGTGGATCACTGCGACTTAAATGACCCAATAATCAAACTCTCTGGTGTAGTTTTATGGAACCAATCAGCTCTAAGTTTTTAATGCATTTTTTAATTTGAAAAGGCTAAATATTATTAAATATTAATTATTAATAATATTAGGCTTCAATATCACCATTTTTTTTGCAAATTGCGCAGTTTTTCTTCCCTTGACCACAAATGCGCAGTCACGCGCAGCATTGATGTTCGTCAGTATGCGCGCACAAGGGCATGCGCAGTAAGTATGTAGTGATTGGGCGCTGAAAAGGAAGAATTCTCTCTTTACATTAACACAAGGAGGGCAGTAGTGTTTGTAAGGAGGACAGCAGTGTGAACTACACCAGCGTCTTCATCGTTACCCTGCTCTCAGCACTGTGACAAAGACCAGAGTCTGGAGAATGGCGGATAAAGAGGGTAGGTTTCCCTCAGAGCAGCGTGTACAGCGGCATTGTGAGCTCACTCCTACCGCCTCTGTGAGGGCTAGCATTACATGCTAACACATCAGGAGGCTCGGAAGCTTCAGTTGGGTCTTCCAGTCATTAAATCATGTCTGGTGGTCAAGAAACAAATTAAAAACATTAATTTATGTAATTCAACATCCAAACCATCACAACAAAACTCGTTAATGAAGTTAAACTGACGCCTGGCTGCTGAGACTCACCTGACTGATCATGTCGCTGAAGAGACAATGCTTCATCAGGACTCACAATAAGGAACACTTTGCTTCCTCTCTCTAATATATGTTGTAATTTCACCCATAACCATGTAGAATTGGTTTGGCTCTGAGTGAACTGACACCAAAGCCGACACTAAAAGTTTCTTCTCACTGCAGTGAAAGTGCTCTGTCAGAACCAGGACCATGCTGGTCTGTGTGAATTTAAACAGAATAAGCAGTTAGATGTACTGCTGTACTCTTCTTCCTGTGATACTGTGATCTCTTTTTTCTCTCAAGTGTACGATGACGCAGTGGAAGAGAGGGTTATCAATGAAGAGTACAAGATATGGAAGAAAAACACACCTTTCCTTTACGACCTGGTGATGACTCATGCTCTGGAGTGGCCCAGTCTCACTGTCCAGTGGCTTCCAGATGTTAACAGGTAATAAACTACAAATCCCACAGCTCACATGCTCTGCCACTTGTTTGAGAGTACAGTCTAACTGCTGGTTATAAAGAGTCTCCATCATGACATGTACGGCATGTAATATACACTCACCGCCCATTGCATCAGATCCACCTTGCTTTTACCAGACTGTCCTAATTCATGGATGTCATTCAACAAGCTTCAGAAACCTTCCTCAGAAATATTGCTGCATGATAGCCTCACACAGCTGCCACAGATCAGTGGCTGAACATCCATGATGAGAATCTCCCGTCCCTTCACTTTTCCAAGGAGCTCTACTGGACTGAGCTCTCGGGACTGTGGAGGCCGTTGGATTCCTCATCATTATCGTCACAATTTTGAGGAAAGCAGTTTGAGATGATCTGTTCTTTGTGACATGGAGCGTTATCCTGCTGGAAGTCTCCATCAGGAGATGGGTACACTGTGCTCATAAAGGGATGGAAACCAGGGTTGGGTGGTACTAAGGGGTCCAAGAAAATCTCCTCCACACCATCACATCAGCAGCTGAAGCGCTGATCCAAGGCAGGATGGATCCATGCTTTCATGTTGTTGACGCCAAATTCTGACCCTACCATCTGAATGTGGAGCAGAAATCCAGACTCATCAGACCAGGCAACGTTTTTCCAATCTTCTATTGTCCAGTTTTGGTGTTGCTGTGTGAATTGTAGCCTCAGTTTCCTGTTCTTAGCTGACAGGAGGGTCACCTGGTGTGGTCGTCTGCTGCTGTAGACCATCTGCCTCAAGGTTGGACGTGTTGTGTGTTCAGAGATGCTCCTCTGCAGACCTCAGTTGTAACCAGTGGTTATTTGAGTTACTGTTGCCTTTCTATCAGCTCCAACCAGTCTGTCCATTCTCCTATGACCTCTGGCATCAACAAGACATTTTGGCCCACTGAACAGCTGCTCACTGGATATTTTCTCTTTTTGGGACCATTCTCTGTAAACCTTGAGATGGTTGTGGGTTAAAATCCCAGTAGATCAGCAGTTTGTCAGACCACCAACCTCAACGCATTCAAAGTCTCCTAAATCCCCTTTCTTCTTCATTCTGGTGCTCAGTTTGAGCTTCAGCAGCTCATCTTCATCAGGTCTACATGCACTGAGTTGCTGCGATGTGATTGGATGATTAGATCCCAGGCTTAAACTGTTTAGCTTTTCAAGATTCCAACTTTCTTTTAGCTCTTCCTGGTAGAACATCTGTTTATTTTTTTTCCTATATCCAGTCCCTCCTGAGAGATGTATTAAATAGAGACAGAAACACACAGATGAGAGTAGAGATGGGCACCGAACTAGGTACTTTTAAGGGTACCAACCAAATTCTGTCAAAAGTACCGGGTACTGATTCACGTGAAATCAAAAAGTACCATGCTTAGGTACCTAAATGCATTCTTGTGACTGTGAGGGAGTGGAAGAGTAGGTAATTTTCCACACTGGACATGAACACAGCATTGCAAGGTTATATATGAAAGAAGAAATATGTAAAATTGAAAAAAAATTATATTTAATTATTTAAGAAATTAATATATTTTTTTAGGGCTGTGACTTTAATTAGTTAATTAGATTAATTAATTACACCGCACATTAACGCGTTATAAAAATCAATGCAAGATTAACTCATTAGTTTCTCATTAAATTCTTTATGAGGGGACCTTAAGCAGATATAAGATTAAAATGTGATTAGTTAGATCAATTAATTACAAATCCTGTAAATAATTAGATTATTGTTTAATCTCCTGACAGCACTATTTACCACATAACGGCTGATGAATGTACTTGAAAGTAGTGTCCTCAAAAAAACATCTTCTGAACAAAATAAACAGGATTTTGTTGTTAAAACTTGTGTATGAGAATATTCAATGATTTAGTCTTTTACCAAAATCTGTTTGAATTAAAAAGTGTTGCTTCTGATGTTGAATATTGATGTGGTTAAATAGCGATTAATTACGATTAATTAATTACAAATGGCATAATTAATTCAATTAATTTTTTTAATCAAGTCCCACCACTAATATTTTTATCACATACAGCCAAGAAAGTATCGAAAATTAGTACCGTTGAGTACCGGTACTGATTACCAGGTACCAGGCTTTGGTACCGTATCGTTTCAAATGTGAAAGGTACCCATCTCTTGATAAGAACTCACATGTTTAACTTTTATTTTGAAGACGTTTCAACATCAGTACGGTACATTTAAGCCAAGTGTGAAGGTGCATCAGTTTATCACAAACACCAAAGGCGTTGATGGTGTGGCTGTTTTCTTGTTGATATCAGAGATCTTTAGCTTCTTCATTTGGGTCAATAATTAAAAATCAAACGTAGTCCTTGTTTAATCCTGAAGTCCTCACTATGATACCAAAAGCCCAACTGTCCTTGTTCTGAGGTAAGTGTAACATCCTGTCACTGTTCAACTCATGCTTCTTCTCTGGCTCTCTGCAGGCCCGAGGGGAAGGACTACACGGTTCATAGGCTGGCTCTGGGGACTCACACATCAGACGAGCAGAACCATCTTGTGATAGCCAGCGTCCAGATCCCAAACGATGACGCACAGTTCGATGCCTCGCACTATGACAGCGAGAAAGGAGGTAAATATACCAGGAAGTGTCAGATGTCACAGTTGAACAGAATGTCTGTGTGGTTAGGGGTAGTCTTGGCAAAACATGAGCATGAATAATGTGAATATTATTTAGGACATCTGTGGTTGACATAGTCACGGTGCAGGAGTAATTGAGTGGATGTCTGGATCTGCTGCTCTCTGTCTTCACTCTGACTCGGTGTTTTTCTCTCCTCCAGCAGGTATGTTAAAGGGTACCACGCTGTCTTTAGGTGTACTGATGGATCCCTTTTTCTTTGACCTCCTGTCAGAGGTAGTATTAAAATGTTAGCGCAGCTACTGGACAATTCCAGGTATGACCCAGCTCCTGAATGCACACATTACCAGTCTGGCTGATGCATCATTAGAGACAGTTTAATTATTAGTTTAAGCCTCTCTCTTCAATTCAACAAATACCCTCCAAGGTAAAAAAAAAAAAAAAAATCAAGTATGTTAGTAGGGATGCAAGATAATGGATTTTTTTGCTGATATCTGATGCTGATATTATACAACTCATTCAGCCCATTTCCTATATCGATATTTTTTTCCACATACCTAGTTGCAGAGATGAACTTTCTCCTGTATTGAAAGTAGTGTACAGTATTATGGTGCCTACTCTTATCAAATTTGTTATGTGTTATTCATTTCTTGAGCCAAATCAGAAAAATACTTGAAACTTAAGGGTTAGAAGTGTGTAACAACCTGGGCATTTGTTTATGATATTTACTTTCGAACAACTCAATACAAAAAGATAAATCCTACTTAAAACTTTGATGATGCTCTCCCTAAGACAATTCTAACAATATCCACAGCCAGGGAAAATTTGGCCAGTTTCACAGTTGATGTAGTTCGTACACTTAACCTTTGGGAGCATGTGAGAAGTGCAACTGTACAGCAATTAAACCCAGACTAATCATAACGGTTTGCTCTTTGACAGTTAACTTGCCTAAATCAGTCAGTGACATGTACCTTACAGACTGCTGCTTAAACTCAACTTTAACTTCAAACAGGAGCCGAATATGTGATGACTCAATATGTACTGTGTAAATAAAACCACAAAAAGTGCAAAAACTGTATGCAGCTTCAGTCCCCGATCATGTGGGTGGGTTCCTTCTACACTGCTCAGGTCTATGAGCTACAAACATTGAAAGAAGCGCAGCTTGAGTTCGTGGCACAAAGTTCGGGCGTAGATCAAGTGAACCACAGCATGTTATTTTATCTGAGGACATCGCGTGTTGGACAATATCAGATATTTCATTTTTACGCCATTATCGGTCAGTATCGATAACGTACTGATATTATTATGCATCCCTATTTGTTAGTGATAAACTTAAGTAGCTGTTACCCTCCTAACTAGGGTAGTCTGGTTCAGTAACAGGTGAGACAGACATTCAGGCAGAAATCTACATTCAGAACTGAGTTTGGACTCTAACGTGCAGATGATGCACTGCATTAAGAACTGGCTGATGCCTTATTGCAGCAGTAAAGGTGTCAGATATTAGGTCAAACATCCCGAATACTTTGAAAAAGAATAGACTGAGGATCAGGATCCAAGCTGCAGAGGCTGATGTGTTACTCCCTTCTTCCCTCTTTAATGTAAACCTAAGTCTTGATGTGTTCTCTCATCAGAGTTTGGTGGGTTTGGATCAGTAAGCGGGAAAATCGAGATTGAGATCAAAATCAACCACGAGGGAGAAGTAAACCGCGCCCGCTATATGCCCCAGAATCCCTGCATCATCGCCACCAAGACTCCCACCTCTGACGTGCTGGTCTTTGACTACACCAAGCACCCTGCAAAGCCAGGTCAGACCCCTGCTGGGCTCATCTAGCTGGGACTTCATGCTGCTGAATGCAGCTGAATGCAGTCTTTGGTTGTGTGTTTCAGACCCCAGTGGGGAGTGTTACCCTGATTTGAGGCTTAAAGGCCACCTGAAAGAGGGCTACGGCCTTTCCTGGAATCCTAATCTCAGCGGGAACCTGCTCAGCGCCTCAGACGACCACGTGAGTCACTGATGATCAGTCAGGTTCACTGATATTTAGGAGATTATCCAAAAATATTTCAAGCTTTCTTTTTCTTTTGCCTTTACTACTTATTTCCTTAAATCATTCTACTGCAGCAGAAAAGGAGTAAGAGGATCAAAAAGTCACATTTTTAATGGGGCACAGGTTTTTATTTTCACAGCAAAATGTTCCTCATGTTCAGAGCAGAGCCACTGCTCCTCAGTGTGACGTTTAACATAATTTGTTATTAAATGGATCATGAGATAGACCACCCATCTGCCATTTAACCCATGAATCAGACATAAATGATATCTGAATTTTAGGAGCCTAAACAAAGTCAGCTGTTTACCAGAAATTCATTTGGGATAAACCAAGCAGCAGCCTCTGGTGAAATGAAGCCTGTGCAGAAGAGTTGGCTCCAGGATGGCTCTGGAAGTTCCAGAAACCACACACACACACAAACACCAACCCAATAAAAGCCATTGTCACAGCAGAAATAAACATGTTTACAGCCTGGTACAAAAAAGACTTCAGTCTGAGCAGCTACTTTCTCTAACAGCACACAGAAGACATCAAGGTCACCAGTTTGTCCAGTCAGAAGTCATCAGTCAGTCACCTGACTGACGGGTCTGACGCTCTATGGCTGTTAGTGTGGAGCCTCAAAGCCCACCTCTTGGGTCCACGTCACCAATGGGGCACCGACTGTCAACAGATGCTTTATTATACCAGGGATGCACTGTTCCTGATCCTGATGTTGGCTGTCGGCCTGATCCAGTCCCACAAAGCTGGATCAGGTATCGGAGGGAAAGGGTCCATCTGAACCTGACAGTAAGGCTAAAGTATGATTCAGTCCACAGCAGGCATGGGCAAACTACGGCCCGGGGGCCACAAATCTATCTATCTATTAGATAGATAGATAGGTAGATAGATAGGTAGATAGATAGATAGATAGATAGATAGATAGATAGATAGATAGATAGATAGATAGATAGATAGATAGATAGATAGATAGATAGATAGATAGATAGATAGATACTTTATTGATCCCCAAAGGAAAATTCAATATATCCCATTATCTCTCGTACAAACAATCAAGTTAAAAACACAAAAAGGTGGGATACATAGGTTAAAAAACAGTTAAGACCAACATATTAAGAAATAAATTATGAAAAAAGGTGTCACCAGTGTCTGTTCACTGAGTTGTAGAGCCTAATTGCAGTAGGGACAAAAGTGCTCCTAAACCGGTCATTCCTGCATGTCCATGAGCGGAACAGATCCTTGTGGCTGCTTTTCTGGCCTGCCAGGGTGTTGTGAAGAGGGTGGCGCACATTGATGTAATGTTGTGCTAACACAGCAGGTGCTAACACAGCAGGTCCTGACAGACAAGGATGGCTGTACTTTGGTTGCAAAACTCTCACTGGGGTCCTGGAAGATTTAGGTTGGTGTTTGGAGCCAATGAGCAGCTGTGTAATAGTTCCCAGGCCTGATGAGGTACCTAACCATCAGGAACAACAGTGGATTGAAGATGCTGAGAGAACCAGCTTTAGAAACACTTTCAGGTTGTATTCCTGCCTCTGTTAGAGAAAAGATTGACTTAGAGGAGAGGGTCAAGGTCTCATGTGGTTAGCTAACAGTCACTGAAGCTGTTTGACTGTGACTGTGATCTGAAAAGATTAGGAACGTGCTGAAAGTAGTATTGAATAGAAACTGAAGGTGGCCTGGTGATGTAAACTTGTCAGTAACTGTCACACACTCCTTCACTTTGTTGTGTCTCTGCAGACCATCTGTCTATGGGACATCGGGACCGGCCCAAAGGAAGCCAAGGTTTTGGATGCAAAGACCATCTTCACGGGCCACACTGCTGTGGTGGAGGATGTTTCCTGGCATTTGCTCCATGAATCTCTTTTTGGTTCAGTGGCTGATGACCAGAAACTCATGATGCAAGTATTTCACACTAATGTCCGTTCTGAGCAGTTGGTCCACTCAGGCCATGATGAACTAAAACAAAGTCCTCTCTCCCCCCTTCAGATGGGACACTCGGTCCAACACCACAAACAAAGCCAGCCACTCGGTAGACGCTCACACCGCTGAGGTCAACTGCCTGAGCTTCAACCCCTACAGCGAGTTCATTCTGGCCACTGGGTCTGCTGATAAGGTAGAAGAGGCTCAGGAACACACTGCACTGTAAAATGATCATATATGATGATAAATGTTTAACACCTGAACTGGTTTGGTTTCTCAGACTGTTGCATTGTGGGATCTGAGGAACCTCAAACTGAAGCTGCACTCCTTTGAGTCCCACAAAGATGAAATTTTCCAGGTAAGACTCTTTAAGGTGTCTCCAAGAGGACACTCACAACATGGCTTGTTGGATTTTAAAGTCTAATCTAATACTCCAACCACTGTCAGTCATTTATTTGACAAACAAATGAAAGTAGTGAGGCTCATTTTTTGATTCTGACGTCCCACAGGTTCAGTGGTCTCCTCACAATGAGACCATCCTGGCCTCCAGCGGCACTGACCGACGCCTCAATGTCTGGGATCTCAGGTAAAACTCTTCACCTCATTCACAGCTCGAAGTTTGTTAATCCAAGATATTATCATCAGCACTAATAATGAACCCAGCTGAACCAGGATGAGCTCAGTGCTGCTTTATACCCCCAGGAAGTGATCAGCTGTTAGTTATAAATGGGATCAGAGTTGCTAACAGGGATAATTTATCAATGATTATATCAATTTGAACTATTGATGCTCATGAAAACACTCATCCATGCTCTGTTTTGTAACAGCTTTCAGAAAGTATAACAGAACACGTAAGAATTGAAAAATTAAAGAGGGGTTATTGTGCTTTTTTCAGTCTTTCTTTTGTCCCTCTTGAACCCCTAGAGAAGCTTCACAGCTCATCAAAATCTCCTTTATTTTTTAAACCCTTTATTTCAGCCTCTGAAATACTTTGTTTTAGCTTCTTTCCATTTAAGGCCTCCTACTCCACGAACCCCCTTTCCTCTGATTGGTCAGCCCCCTGGAGGGCAGAGCTGTGGGCAGACCTTGGTGTTTGAGGCCTGCTCCTCAAACATGTCATGAACAAGTCAGGAGATCCTGACGACCTGATCATTCCAGAAAGTTTTGTGTAGGGCTGGGAAACAAAAACCAGTTCCTGTTAAGAATCGATGAGAAATGGTTTAATCCATCGGTTTTTCTTTTCCAGTAAAATTGGTGAGGAGCAGTCAGCTGAAGATGCTGAGGATGGACCGCCAGAGCTGCTGGTGAGAAATCCTGAAATCACAGAATCTGGTTTTATTCAAGTCCTCCTTTGATTTTCACTCATAAAGAGAAACGTCTGATAGTAGCTGTCAAACACTGTTAGACTTTTACCAGCTGGTTACTCTAACTATAACTCCAAACTGATCCCTCATCAGTGGGATTGCAGATGTATTCACTTTAGATTTGCACACTAGTGTTTACAGTCAACAAGTGGTTCAGTGGTGTGCCAGTTTCAGATTTCTGTGAACAAACTAAAGTGCTGAAAGTCGTCAAACTTCTCTTTTACTTCATGTTTTCTCAAGTTTTCTTTTCAGGACTCTGCTTCCTGTGACTTTTCTTCTTTATCAAACTTTGATAAACTGTTTGAAAGACTCTGCTGCTCCTCCTCAGTGTCATCACTGGGAGTTTAAATCTCTTTAGGGCAGATAAAAAGGGACAAAATCCCGTCCTCCAGCTTTCCTCAACGTGTCAGTTAAGAGTCTTTCTCTCTGTGTTTACCCTTTCTATCAGTTCATCCACGGTGGACACACAGCCAAGATCTCAGACTTCTCCTGGAACCCCAATGAGCCCTGGGTCATCTGCTCTGTGTCTGAGGACAACATCATGCAAGTCTGGCAGATGGTAACTGAGAGCTGCTGTCGTCACCTGCACACTTCACTGTTTTCATCAGAGCAGTTTTAGAGCAGAGTCAGAGCTTCATCTGAGGAGCCAGAACTGACCCCAAAACCAGGATCAACGGGTAGCATAAAATCCTCACTGGGCTGAAGGAAGTTAATGTGACCAACGTTACAAAACGTTACGTTTTAATCCTACCCTATGCTTTATTCATTGTTCATGAAATCCCGTCAAAGAAAAGACCTTTATGAATGGTTCATTTTTAACATTAGTTTCCATCTTTAGATTCAGCTACAGCAGCAGTTGCCTCCTGTAACTGTAAACTTCTCTAAACCTCACCCTGATCAGTCAGAGGAGACTGTACCCATCAGTCATAGATTCACTCACTCACATGAACTTCTTCAAGCTGTTAATCCTCCACCCGTCAGGATGGGGTCCCCTTTTCCTCTCCTTCTTTTGGAGTCAGTGTTTTCTGCTTTGATAAGGAAACTTTGAACCCTGATATCATCCAGCTTCTCAATCAATCAATCTTTATTTGTATAGCGCCAAATCATAACAAATGTTATTTCAAGACACTTTACAAAAATATTTACAGGTCTAGACCCGTAAATGTTAATAAAGTAGATACGTGTGATGTATGGCGTTTAGGTGAAAGGGAAAAAAAACGAGGGGACACAAAAAAATAAAAGGATAATTTTCATTTGAAACTCAAATTAACATCCTTATGAGGATCAATGTGTTTATTTATAGACCATGTGAGTGTTTCCTGAAGCAATCAGGACTGAAACAGACATGCTCAGTAACGTAACAGTGTGGCCCCTGCATGTGGAAAAGTAAGCTGGTTCTTAAACAAAGTCAACTTTGAACTCTGAACATGAAAACGACCGGAAATAGACTACTTATATTGGAGTGCTTATATCAGTGATTTTAGATACAGGCAGTTATAATTCAATATTTGTTTTTTTTTGCTGATAATAGACCAATACCAATGTCTGGACTCCCCTGCCTACCATAGATTTACCTGAACAATGGTTTAATCCTTGTTGTCCATATAGGATCAGAAACAGTTCAGAAGTAATTACCTCAGACTGCATGTTGGCCCTCTCACACCTGTCTGTACACTCACAGCTCCGTGTTTTGTCCTGTCGCCCTGCTCTCTCAGGCTGAGAACATCTACAACGATGAGGAACCGGACAACACCCCTGCATCAGAGCTGGAGGCACAGGGATCATAATCTCCTCCCCTCCCTGAGCTCCAAACCCGGGCCAGCCTGTCGTCTCCCTCTGCGGCTTATCAGTGAAATCTGCTCTGTGCATGAACGAACTCTGTGGAAAGTTCCAGAAAAGCATGGACGCCACTCTCCCTGCTAACACTTTAACACGACCCCAGTCCCTGAAAGCACTTAGGAACTCAGCGCACACAGGGATGAGCTGCTCAGGTTGTTACCTCTAACACTCGTTGGCTCTGAAAACATAAAACTCCTATCTGCACCGAGTTACTGCAAGTTCTGAGCAGATAATTTAAAGGGCTAATGCAGGTTAAATTCAGTTTTTAACTCTGTATCTGACTTCTCTTAAAGCTGACATCTGTAAGAAATCTCAAACATCAGAAGCTTGGCAGGGGATGAAGTGCTTTTTGGTAAACTGGATCCAAACTGGTTTGCGGTGTGGACGGCAGTGGTCTAGTTTTCCTGCCTCTGTCTCCCTCGTTGCTGTTCTTTTTGATATGTAGTGTTGTATTTTCCTGATATATGAAGAAACATTCCTGTGTTCTTCTTCTGTTCACAAGTTACTCTTCAGTGTTTGGCCTGCGTGACGGTGGGATCAAAACCAGAATAATAAAGTGGGAGCTGTTGTTCCCCACTCGTGCTCTGTTACTAAAGTGGAGCTGAAATGTATTTTCTGTTAACTCAGCTGCAATAAAACTTTTCTAACTTTTAAAACAGCTTATTTATGTCATTTCACTTTTCTATGAGCACAGACTTCATCTCTGAGCTGAATCTTTGCTTTAACATGAAAAAATGCTGCAATAAAGTGATCACACCTCCTGCTTGTTCAGCTGTTGCACAGGAAGTGATGTAGACCCCATATTTTGGCGAGATAAGGAAATCAACCAGTGTTTGCAAATTCTACAAAATGTTTATTGAAAAGCAAGACAGGACTTTAAGAATATTGTACAATCAAAGAGGGTTGTGGGCTCATCTGTTGTTTTTTTTAGTAAAAATAAAGCTCTCCAAAGCTATGGTGACTCATGCGTCTTCTTTCACAGTTAGTCTCTCCTGCAGAGGTAGATTCTGACATTACCTGAGAGTCAATCTGGGGCAACGCCAAAGAAAGAGGAACAGATGCTGAAGTGTTTTCCTCAGCTCAGGGTGGGACCGGACGTTTGCTCTACTCATGGAAAATAACGTAAACCGCTCCCGATCCGCACACGCGTCCTCATCAGCTCTGAATCTGAGTTGACGTGAACAGAGTGTTTGAGGGCAGAAGAAGTCACGGGCGGGCAGCGGCTGCTGGGTTTATAAACGCACAAAGAATAGGAGTCAGCTCTGCCTCTGAGTCACATTTTTACCATAAACTGTTTCAAAGCCACAGCCACAGCCTGGTTAGCAGGAGGTGAGCTGCAGGGGGACAAACTCCTTCACTTCACTTTGGTAAGCCATGTGTGAGAGGAGAGGAGTGAGAAGGAGACAGAAGCTGTTCCTGGATTAGTTTTAGTTATTAAAGCAACTTAATCATCAAAATCCCCAAAAAACAGAGGCTGAAGGAGCAAGTGTCAGACATTACTGAGGAGGCGTATGAGCTACTGTCCTGTTAGAGCCTGAAACGAAACAATCACCTAAAATGTTTTTTTTTTTTTAATGTAATAAAGCCTTAAGTGAAATAACTGGTCAATACTGTAAGAAAAGAGCTGAGCCTGAGATGTGATAAAACCTCAAATGTAAAAATGTCTTAGATTTTAATCCTTTTTTTTTTATTATTACATTTTGTAATTATTATTATTACATTGTTTGCTCAGCTCTTTTGTTACAAGTCGGTTTTATTACTTTTTTCTCAGTCCATTTGGGGTCGTTTCGTTTCAGACTCTGACGTGCCTGAGTAAGAGAAGGAGCTAGTTGAAGAAGAAAGCAGAGGATGCACGTGTGTGAGACGACTGACTTCATTCAGCATAGTGTGTGGGAGAACTGAGCTCTGTACATCTGCTGACAGGTATCCATTTTCTTCCAGTTGTGATTCTTCTTCCACTCGAGCCTCAAAACGGAAACTTTTAAATGAGCCAATGTGTGGCGCGATGAGGGGAAAAACAACTCAACTAAACTATAATGTAGAAGTCAAACGAGCCCACGCGTGACTTGTTTTCCAGAGCATCTCCTCTCCTTCTCCAGCTCTTAAGATCCACACTCAGGCTGGAAGGCTACACTGATTCAAGGTGACCCACAACAAAGACCCAAACCACGTGAAGAGAAAAGGTAAAGGCTGAGCCGACTGCATGGAATTCCCTTATGAAAATAGTTATAGTAGAAACCAGAAGTACAAAGTGCTCACCGTGAAGCCAATCAGAACATCCGATAGGACGTGGGTAAAGTCTGAGACTGATACCGTCATTACATTCTTCTTTAGCTAGCGCACAGAGACAGAGGGAGTCAGGTTAAATGGAGACCTGGATAGACCGGTCTGAAACCAAAAGAAGAGAAATCTCTACCTCCATCTGACATTTTTCCTGCCTAGCTGTGGAACTGGTCTGGAGGTGTGTGGAGCCCTGGCTCAGACCCTCAGTCCTGCTCTGAGGGGGGCGTCTCAGCAGGCTGGCTGCTCAGTGCGCTGGGAGCAGTAGTGGTTTCGTCAGTAGCAGCTGGTGTTGGGTCCAGTTCAGGGGGTCTGGGGGACTGGTGGATGCTCTCTGTCTCCTGTGCCAAGCCTTCCTCGTCTTCATCCTCCCCCTCGTCCTCATCCTCCGCCCTTGCTGACGGTTCCCGGGGCTGGGCTTCAGGATCTGCAGCGGTCTCTTTGTCCCCCTGCTCCTGGAGGAGGCTGAGCCGGTTGTTGAGGTCGTTCCTCTCCTTCTGCAGCGCTCGGCACAGCCGCTCCAGCAGCTCCAGCTTCCCCTGGAGGGCCTTGAAGTGGCCGCTGCGCAGGGTTTTCTACAACACAGCACAACATGCCATGAGCACCAAGTACTGATGACAAAATGACTTATTTACACATTTTTGGAGGATAAGTCAACTTTCAAAGCGTTTAATTATCGCAACCGTGTTTGCCTGCAGCCAAACTTATCACACAGAAACAAAGTCAAAGCTTCTCTGTTAAATGATCCAAAGTCAACTCAAGACACAAAAGCCGGAATAAAAATGAGATTGTTCATTTCCTTATCCAAGGAGGGTCAAAATAAACTGGCTCAGAGTCCCAACAGTGCAGGGCAGAAGAGCACAACGTTGAGCAGAAGTCTCTGCGCAGACTGCTGGTTGGTGTTATTATTTGTTGGAGTGGTGGAGGTCAGATTCAGCTAAGCTCTCTGTGCAGAAACAGGATACCTTCACAGCAGTAAACAAGCTCTGAGCAGTAATGTTAAAAATAAAAAAGATAAAGATCAGTTAACACTGGAGCTCAAACATCTCGAGAGTTGCTCTTTATAAACGAGTTCTGAACCAAAGAGATGCAGGGGCCTGTACCACGAAGCTGGATATCAACTCAGGATATCCCTGGGAACTGATTGGTAAGGAGGTGTTGTTTCACACTTGTTAATCTCTGATCCAGAACCTAAACAGCTCTGGATAGCTCTGGAGAAGGTCAGCCATTCAGCATAAGTTACTATTGTGATTCTTCCTGGTGAGAAGTGAACAATTGTCGTGGGACGGAAAACCCATGGTAACGCCTGAAGTTAGCTCGAAGTTAGCAACCCAGCTTCGTTGTGCAGAGCTTTGGTTTGTCATCTCTGAACTTAGGACGACTGTGCTGTTCCTGGTCTACCTGAATGGACTATAAAAGTTCTTTAAGGGCGCGTGGCCCATCCTCATGAAGCCTCTGTTTATAAGAAGCCGGTGTGACATGGCCTTCCAACACCCCCACCATGTTTGAAAAGACTGATGGGAGGAATGGTCTCAGCCATGAAACGTCATGTCCTCGTTGTATGTGTGCTTGTGTTCGTGCATGAAGTGAACTGTGCCTGAGAGAGGTATACTTGTGGTCACAATGGACAAACTGGGCTTCAGGGTTGAAGCTTGGGCACAGTCCACATGACCAGTGTGACACACCCTAAGAGAATAAAGCATCCTCACCTCCTCAGCCATCTGCAGCAGAGCCTGGTTGTTACTTTCCCATTTGGTTCTCCACTGTGTTGTTTCCTTCTCAAGCTTCTTGATCTTCTTGGTCATCTGGAGGGAAAAAAAGACAGTAAGCAGGCTGCGGGGAAGCTACTTTGACCAATAATGTGTAAGCGTGATCAGTGTTTCACTCACCTTCTCCATCTCTTGTCTGAACGTGGTGAAGACCTCATTGCTTTTGGCCAGAGTGCTCTGAAACTCCTCAAACTTGTCCATGTACAGTGAGAGCTGACACAGAGAGAGCAAGGCGTCTTTTTTAACCTCTGTCTACAGTATATTACAGATAAGGAACACAGTGTCTGTCTGCACTGTCTGTGCAGACAGACAGACAGACAGTGTGTGTGTTATCCACCTGTTGTTTAAGCTGTGTTTCCTGCTCCTTCATCAGCTCACACTTGTGTCTGGACTCTGTAGCCTCCTTCAGCAGCTGCAGGAAGCACACAGACAGAATGTTTTTACCACATGACAATCTCCTGATTTAAGATTCCGTTTAACCAACTTGCCCGCACTGATAAAAACTAAAAACAGACAAACCATCCATCAAAGAGCAGGCAGGGGTATACTCACAAAGTCTCTCTCCCTTTGCTGTTTCTCCTCCACCTCCTTCATCATCTCAGTGATTCTCTGCAGCTTGGCGTCCATCAGCTGCTGCTGCAGCTCCTTGTGTTTGAACACTTTGTCTATGTGCTGCAGAGGAGAAGAAGAGAAGAAGGGCTGGGTCAGGACATCCACCTAACGGCACACCACAATCACACTTCATCACAGTGAAGCTGGATTACACTCCTGCTTTCTATTGCCGGGCACTTCTGAAGCTGAAAGAGCCAGACTACTGGGATACAATTTACACCTGGCAACAATGCAGCTGTTATCTTTACTCTTTAGTTTGGTAAAAAGTCATAGCCTCATTGTCCTTTTGAATGGGAAATGGGAAATCAACAAGTGTTGTTTACACATAAACATCTACTTTACTGACATCAGATGTTATTTCTGTGAACTTTAACTGTATATTATTCAACTCATCAGGAGCAGAGCTTTCATTTTAACCTTAAAGAGACTCTGTAACAAAATGTAAAAAAAATCCTCCAAAATGGCATAAACTCCCTCCAAAAACCCCTGAAAAAACACCAAAAGTGGCAGCCATCTTGAATTTGAAGGTTTAAATAAGGTCAAATCATTATGTAACCCTGAAATATGTATTTTTCAACAAAAATAAGGTCTGAAAACATGTATTGTCCATTATTGCAGGTCAAGCCTTTAAAAAGATAGTTTCCATGAAAGCCATTTTGGATTTTGGCCTCTAAAAAATTTCCCTGCCATTTTGTATGTAAACATTACATTTACATTCCCTACAGCTGAAAGGAGGAGGGGGGAAGGACCGCACTAGCGCTGCGCGGAAGGACACATGAGTTAGTTAGGTCCAGATAAATGTTTATATTTCCGAAGACTTAATGCACTTAAAAAATATTTTATGTAGCATATTCTTAAACTGTGGTATTACTTTTTGATTTTAGTTCTTGCAGGCAGAGAAAATAGCCTTTGAATTTGGTACGGTATGTCCCTGTTAGCGTCTATTTCCTTGTCACCATCGATTAAAGTTTGTGTCTCACTGAGGGAGAGGAGACACCTTTCTACTGTATCTAATGTCCTTAGTGGTCACATAGAGCTCATAGAACCCCACTTCAAAAAAACTGAACTATCCCTTTAAACTAGTTCAGGATTGTGACTTCTGTGACATTGTTAGTTTTTATATTTTTAACTTTGTAATAATAAATGAAATTGTTTCTATATTTATCATTGAAAGTATTTAAACTGATGTTCTGTATGTTATTAGTTTCACCTTGAAAAATAAAGAAGATTGCGGTTGCTGCTTACGGCGGTGAAGCATTACATATGAACATCACACTTGATTTTTTTTGTACTTTTTGATACCGTAGCTGTACCGTGCACTGTGTACCATGCAGCTTAAGTCAAACGGCCAGGCAGAGGAAAGAGTCGGTGAAGGGTCATACCTCCTCTCTGCGCTCGTATTGCTCGATGAGCTTCTTGAGCTTTTCAGCCAGCTCCATGTTCTCCTGCCTCAGCTTGGTGTTGTGAGAGCTGTGCTGCTCCATCTCCACCTCGATGTCGCTTAGGGTCATCTGGAAGTGCAGCATGGCCTCCTTCCGCTGCTCCTCGTACTCCCTGGACCGCTGGGCGTTCTCCTCCTGTCAGGCAGCAGGGGTGGATATGAGAGAGGGCACTGAGCAGAGCAGAGGACAGGAACCAGCTGATAATGAACCCAGCAGGGTCAGGTCTACCTTCAGGGTCTTGTTGTGTCTCTGCAGCTCCCTACAGAGACTCTCCAGCTTGCTACGAGCCAGGATGGCCTTGCTGTGCTCCCCCTGCAGGTGGACCTTCTCCTTCACGATCTGAGACTGCTTCTTCTGCAGGGCTTTCAGGCGCTTCTGCATGCAGCGGCTCTCCTCCAACTGAGCACAGGGAGGTTGATTAGGAAGATTACTCTAACACCTATCAGACAATCCTGGCCTGGTGACTGGATGCATTTTAGATCCAGATGTAAAACTGGAACAGGAGGAGCTGATGGAGGTCAGGCTGATCGTGAGCTCTGAGAAGTCACAGTCAGTACATTGACATGCACACAGCGGTGTGACCAAGGTCATAGCTTGATCACAAAGTCACAGTGAGCGGTCTAGTCCTGCCTGTGTTTACATGCAGAGAAGAGAATCAGACTTCTGGCAGAAAACGTCTCACTCTGCTTCAATAGACAGCACTGTGTCCTTTTTCAAGAAGCAAAGCAGCATGAGTATCAAACTAGTTTCAGTTCACCTGAAGAGGAATCAGCATCCTAAAAAAGATGGCTGAGATGGATGCAGCTGTAGGTCTTCATGTTTTTGTGTCTGTTTGTATCATCGTGTTTGTTGTGTTGGAGCCGTAGACTGTATGAGAATCATGGTCATCTACTTCCTCTGCCAGCTGAGGCGTGCTGAGACCTGCTAAGTCCTGATGACTCCAACCATAACCCGACAGCAATCGCATTATCTCCATGTTAATCAAGCTATGCTTAGTCAGTCTGTTAGTCAGTCAAACTAAGCTGTTAAAATGCATTTCAATAGTCTGGTCTCGTGCTGACTAAGCTCATAGTCTGATTTCTGAAGCTGTGTTTAAACATACTGACTGAAACACTTCAACAATTTGGTGCTATTTTGATTACTATGAGTGCATATTTATAATGCACATCCATGAGTTGGGCATGCAAATGACAATGCAAGTGTCTGGCATTTCCTCTCACACCTTCTGTGTGATTACACTCAACAAAAATAAAAACACAACATTTATGTTTCTTCTCCCATTTTTCATGAGCTGAACTCAAAGACCAAAGACACCAAAGGCCCATTTGTCTAAATCTGTGTAGCCAGCAGCTCTCCTTTGCTGAGGTAATCCATTCACCTCACAGGTGTGGCATATCCAGATGCTGATTGAACAGCAGGATTATTGCCCAGGTGTTTATTAGGCTGTGGTCCAAGACACATTTCTTTCACGGGACAAAGTTGATCTTTATCCTAACTACTTAAGACGTAAAAAATGTGGGTGATACTTCCACACAGCCTCAAGTTGAAATGTGGTAGTAAAAGTCAAACTTGGCTACTGAGTATACATTGTAGCCTCAAGATTGTCATTGTCATCCAGTTTTGCACTTTCTTTGAAAACATGTAAAATGACGTGTCAGCTACTCCTATTATGGGATTTGTAAATGTAGAAAACTCATACATGACAGTTATTTTAAGATTTGATGAGCACCACTGAAAAATTCTGTGATGCAATTTAAAGGTGAAATCAGAGATTCACATGTTGATGTTTCCTCATGCTCAGCTCACCAGGTCAGCGTATTTCTTGCACAAAGCAGCCAGTTTCTCTTCAGGGGTGGCCAGAGAGTTCAGAGCCTGCATCAAAAGGACGACCTCCTTCCCTGAAAGAAAGCCAGGAGAGAATGAAGAACACTGAACGTGAAGAGACATTTTTTAACCTCTGCTGCTGTTTGAGTTGAGCTGATCTACACCGGTTGATGGTTGGAGATTATCTACACAAACGCCAGTCTGAGGGGAGCTGATTGGTGGTGAGGTGGCTTGCTGCAGAACAACAGTCATGAAAGATGCAGAAGCAACAATTATGGCCACCTCTGATGTTGCTGCTCCGTCATAAAAGTTGACTGAAAGGCGTTCTCTTGTGTGGAGCTGATTTAGACTTCACACCACTCTGATTTATACCGCTTGGAGCGGCTGTGGCTCGGTGGTAGAGTAGTTGCCTCTCAGTTGAAAGGTCGGGGGCTCGATTCCAGCTCCTACAGTCATATGCCAAAGCGTCCTCGAGCAAGACAGTGAACCCCAAATTGCTCCTACTGTTGGTCAGTGGTGTGTGGATGGGTGTGAATGTATTAGATAAGGATAGGATATCCACCATCAGTGTGTGAATGTGGTGTGTATGGGTGAATAAGACTTGAAGTGTAAAGCACTTTGAGTGGTCTGGGAGACTAGAAAAGATCTACAGAAGTACTAGTCCATTTACCTTTAAATGTATTATAAAAGTTTTGGACCAAATCAGAAAGTTTTATTTTTCTTCTTACATCTATTTAGTCTTATTTAACTTAAAAACAAGCTTCATCCATGTTCAAATGTCTTTGTGCATCCTACCAAAAGCCTGGTCCTCTCCAGTCTTTGGGTCTTCTCCAGGGTCAAGATCTGCTTCCCCGAGGTCACTAGGACTGCCCTCTCTTCCAGGCGTCTCCCCCCTCTCCTCCTCAGCACAGCACAATCCCAAACTAAACCCTGCAACCTCCTCCTGATGACACAATGAAAATAATTACTCAGCAATTTCAAAAACAGCTTCATTGAAGTAGTTTGGGTTTGAGTGCCTTGCCTGAATCATGCACTGCATTCCTGTACCTTGTTTTATCTACTGGCTTGAAAAATGTATTTTTTCTGCCTTTCACTGAAGTTTGGTTCATAACCTCTCCCTGCTCAAAGTGATACCCCTGGATGGAACAAGTTGGGTCCTATCACAAGGTTTAGGGCAGAAATTACCCCTACAGCAGCATTTTTGTGCAGCAGAAGCCCAGAGCGCTCGCACCAAACACTCCCTCCCTGCTCCTCTGCCGGTTTCCTCTGCACTCAGACGGGGCCATTTTTTACTTGACCAAAAACACAAATAAACGAACTCCCACCAAAGAAGTCTGATATCAGCCTGCATTCACGTTTCACTTTGCTTGCAAAGTGAACGACAGGTCGTCCTTGCTCTCATAATCACTCATCTTTACGTTGTTATTGCATAATTTGTCCTGACAGACTACCTGCGTTTGTTTATATCTGGCACGCTGCGCGCGGACTGATACACTAAGCGGCGAGCGCCTCGTAGCCAGCTGTGGCTCTGCAGCGGAGGTAGCGCTGTTTTATGGTACAATGAGAACTAGAGCCTCATTTAGCTGTGTTTTTGTGTAAAAGTAATGCGCTAAAAATTCTCTTAATAAAGCGTGACTGCAGACCGATATCAGATTTTTTTGGTGGGAGTTCGTTTATTTGTGTTTTTGGTCAAGTAAAATATGGCCCGGTCTGAGTGCAGAGGAAACCAGCAGACGAGCAGGGAGGGGGTGTTTGGTGCGGGCGCTCTGGGCTTCTGCTGCACAAAAACACTGTTGTAGGGGTAATTTCTGCCCTAAACCTTGTGATAGGACCCAACTTGTTCCATCCCAGAGTATCACTTTGAGCACTGAAGGAAAAGTGTAGCACACTGTATCTGAAACTCACAAATATGGACGCGTCTTCTCTGATCCATAATCAGTCTTATTGGTACTTTTATTCTAACTTTTGGCAGTGGAGGTATGAGTGTCATCTAACATCACGACACACCCAAAATCAAAGGTCTTACCTGACATGGGCTGTCCAGGTCTGGTGGAGGATCACTGCCTCCCACTATTCTTCTGGTGGCCACATCAATCTCACAAACTCCTGCTGTCTCCATTGGTCCAAATCATTCACTCTGGAAAATTGAAAAGAAAATATTCACTGGATTGTCATTTGAAATAGCCTTGGTGCCTCAGGACCACATTATGTTCAGAACACAGCCTCCTGTCAGACATGTAAGATCAGTGGAGTCTGAAAATGGCTGAGTGGGTGTGATGGTGTGGGTGCACTGTCAGGTATAAGTAAGACTGACATGAGATCCAGCAATTAACCCCACCTGGAACACCAGACACCAGTGCACTGTACAGAGGTCTATACCTCTATTCACAACTCTAAAAACCCTGAAATCTATTTTGTAACATAGATCATAGATAACATGATCATAGAAGAATTTCACATTTATGCACACAGCGTTTTTTCCTGTTGTTATCCATTTACCTAGCTGTAAATACCCTTTTGAATAGATCTACAGCACCCAGTGGGACAAGCAAAAGACAAACATGTATAGCCTGTCATGTATACAGTTTGTCAGTCAACTTTTGCAAAAACCAGTTGGAATCAGTCTAGACACAGTTGTTAGAGACAGCAGCAAATAGAGTCAAAACATTGTCTTTGAATGACGTGAGTTTCACCTGTAACTTTTTTGTTTTCACAGACAGGATTTGCCTCCTATCACAGTTTTTATGTACTGTCTAGTGAGCAAAAAGCTAAAAAGCAGAATCAAGGCTGACTTAACTGACTTAAATTGAAACCTCAACGGCTAAAGCTGAAGTCTACCTGTGGGAGGGCTCCTGTTCAGGAGTGAAGTGTTGACATGAGACACAGCAGAGCTAGCTAACTTCAACACTGTTTCCTGGATCTGTCATCGATGGGGGCACACTCACTCCACACGTGCTGTTAAGCTCGTTTCACTTTACGTATTTTCTAAGGAGCTCAAGCGGATTCTCATAAACAACAACCCCTTAAACATCAAACTTGTAGGGTGTTATCTGTTGATCTCTGGTGACGTCAATGACAGGTAGCTAACTTCATGAAGTCTAAAACACACGGAGAGTCAGTGCTAATGACACATCTTACCTCAGCCGAATTGACAGAAACATTAGTCTACACCAAACAACGTCTGACACAGGGCGCTGATGGCAGCGGGGTTCTGTAAATCAACCCAGAAGTCATAAATGTAGAGATAATGCAGAGGGATCCGGTGTATGGAACGGCGCGTGCGGTTCATGGTCATGTTAGCCACTTAGCTCAACGTTCAACACAATTGTTAATCCTATAATAACATTGCCGACAACATATTCTATATAAGCCTATTTATCAAGAAATTTCAAGTATGGTCTTCAGTATTAAATCACGCTTTTGGTTAAATTACATAAGTTTACTTTTGAAGTTTAAAGCAATTATCTAGCCTCTGCTAGCTTTTCTTAGCTAATCCTGTGCTAAAGGCTAGTTTGAAGCTTGAGATGAACTTTCCTTCAGCATAAACGAAACGTATGAACGTGAATGATAACATTACACACTCAACATGAAGGTGCCACATTAAGACAGACAACACCGTGTTGGAATCGTTAAAATTCATGACATTTCATTACCCTTGGAGCAAGTGTTCGTGTAAGAAGCAGGAGCGTTTACCTGTGCGTTTTCAATGTGGATGGAGACAGGACACGACTGTGATGATGTCTTTAACTATCGTAAGAACATCCGCTTCTTTACTTTCAAAATAAAGTAACTATCGAAATACTACTTTGACTTCATATGGCCACCGATCAGTTAGCTGCAGTTGTATTCTTCCCCTTTTTTGACTTGTTATTGAAACATAAATTTTCAATATAAATATGTTTTAAACATTTTCTTTGAATTGTGATGTCCTCTTACAATACGAGTTGTGATCATCTGATGTAAAACTCACAAAAGGCAGAAAAGAAATAGAAAAAAAACTGCAACAATTTTGAAAATTATGGGACACTTTTAAATGTACTCTGGGGCTTTAGTGACATTATATATATATATATATATATATATATATATATATATATATATATATATATATATATATATATATATATATATATATATATATATATATATATATATATGTATATATATATATATTGTATAACTCCAACACGAATACATATTATGTAAGTCCGCGTTTTCTGCTTCAATTTTTAAAGTACAGTGCTTGGACTTCCGGTAATACTTAAGGGAGCTTGATTTGAGCGAAAGCTGAAACCAAAACCTGCTCCCTTCGTGGAACGTCAGCTTGAGGGAGGGAGAAAGAAAACATGTTGGCTTACCTTTCGAACTTTGTTTGATGTATTTGACAGACATATACGTATGAAACAAATAGTGCGATGGCATTTTGAGTAACACATTGCAATTGTGTCAACAACACAAATCCGAGGCAAAACTGATTATTTACAATGGACTCTCTATACTTTTAAATTTTCCTTCATGATCAGAGACTTTTATCTATTTACAGTCATGTTTGTTTTATTGATGTGTCATTTTATACCAACAAAGTCATGACACCCCAACAATTTATGCAGTAAATAAAGTTTTCCAAAATTTCAATTAAACTAAAATATCTTTCACTTATCTTTGTTTAAAGGTATTTGAGGTATGGTCCCTTTAGGTAGGACAAAGCTGGTGACTAGTTTTCAACTGTGTTCTTATTGGCTGCTGGATAAAAAAAAAAAGCCAAGGCCAATATGCCGCAAAATGTTGTAAATCAGCGCGAATTATCAGCCTGGTTAATAAACAGTCTGTCTTTAATCTGTATGTGTTGAGGTAAAAAAAAAACCTGAATTCATGGATCCTGGCTCTGAGCATCTTAACACTCTACTGTATCAAAAAAAACACCTACATCCCAGGTACCTACTCAGGAATTCGTTTTTTGAACGTATATACATTTCCTTAGAGCACTTGAAGTAATGGTTGTTTTATTCTGAAATGAGTTTAGGCCCAGGACTAGCTCACAAAAGAATCCAGTTTTAGCTTCTTTAATGTAATTGTAGCCTGATGTAAGTGTAGTCTTGTCTGTCAGAGTAGCCTTTCAACGCTCTATTTTTCCACCATGTGTTCCTGTATACAACCTGTTTGTATGTCTCTATAGATCTACTTCCTGCTTTGTGGTATGCATCGTTTAATTTCTGTAGTTCCTGATTGATTCCTCAGTTCATGAATTCCTCTTGCCAGAACTGTTTTCAAAGTTTTCTATGATCTGAAAGTTGCATGTCCTGATTTCTCAACTTTAAGTACTTGGTCACTTCATACTTCCATTCTTTGCTGAGCTCAGGATACAGCTTTTACTTGTCAGGTAGATCACTGACTATTGCAATGCCATGATTAGCATGTTTTTATCACTTTTGTAGCTGCAGGCCTCAGTGGATTCACCATATGAGGTGACAAGGCCAGTAAAGTAGCATCTAACTTGTTTTTCTCCCCCATATCTTTCCTTCCTTCTTCACCTTATTCCATTATTAGGTTTTTTTTTCACCATTTTTAATGAACTATTTCTTATCACCCTCCTATGCATTTCCTTTCTTTTTGCATGCATCATCTCCATCACCCACAAACATGCGTTTTTTTAATTGTAAAATATTTTGGAACTTTTTGCCATTTTTAAAAATTTAATAATAAAATTTTGCTTTTTTTCAATGTAAAAATCTTTTTTCACTTGTCCATGAGTTGTCACAGCCTTTGCTGAATACTTTTTTAATGTACCTGTTGCAGCAATTACAGCCTCCAGTCTTTGAATATGATGCCACAAGCTTGGCTCACAGGTCTTTGGGCAGTTGAGCCCATTTTTTTTTTTTTTTTTTTTGCAGCACCTCTCAAGCTCAATGGATGGGGAGCATCAGTGCACAGACATTTTCAGATCTCTCCAGAGATGGTTGATCGGTTTCAAGAGCTGGGCCCTGGCTGGGCCCCTCGAGGACATTCACAGATCTGTCCTGAAGCCACACTTTTGATCTTTTTGGCTGTGTCATTGCCCTGAAAGATGAACTGTCGCCCCAGTCTGAGGTTTAAAGCATTCTGGAGCACGATGTCTGTTTACAATGCTGCATTCATCTTTCCTTCAATCCTGACTGACCTCCCAGTTCCTGCTGCTTAAAAAAATGTCCCCACAGCATGATGCTGCCACCACCATGCGGGATGGTATCATCCAGGTGATGAGTGGTGCCTGGTATCCACACTGAAGATTTAAATTTTTGTCTCATCAGACCAAAGCATTTAACTTATTGCACTGATGCATATTAATCAATCAATTTATCAATCTGAATTTGTATAGAGCCACATCATAACAAATGTTATTTCAAGACACCTTACAAAAACATTTACAGGTCTAGACCCGTACATGTTAAGAAAATTTTATTAACAGAAACCCAACATCAAGACCAGATAAGGAGTCTTATCTTATCTTAATACACCATGAGAACAGGACTTTGTAGCATTTAGCAAGTTACAATGGAGAGGAACAACTTCCCTTTAAAGGGCAGAAACCTCGGACAGAACCAGACTCATGTTAGACAGACATCTGAGGAGACTGTGTTGGGGTTAGAGAGAGACAGATAGAGAGAGAGAAGTATAGAGAGAAATGGGAGGGGACGTGACAGAGAGAGAGGGATACACACACACACACACACACACACACACACACACACACACAAACACACACACACACACACACACACACACACACACACACACACACACACACACACACAGAAAGGGAGAGAGAGACACACACAGACACAGACATAGTCCGTAGTTTGGCGTTGTGGCGACAGTTAAGGTGAAACCAGCAGGCCATTCTCGTCACTAATCCAAAGCCGTAGCTGCAGACCGTCCACTTCACCGATCCTGAGGAACCTACAAGACAAACTCAGAGCCTCCCAGAGAGGTGTATGGTCAGTAACTATAACAGGACATTAACACTAGAAGTTAGACTGACAGATAGAGAGGGTAACAGGAGCCCTGTGTGTCAGTTCCCCCTGGCAGTCTAAACCTATAGCAGCATGACTAAGAGCTGGTTCAGACCTGATCCAGCTCTAACTGTAAGCTTTATCAAAAAGGAAAGTTTTAAGTCTACTCTTAAAGGTTGAGACCGTGTCTGCTCCCCGGACTTCAACCGGTAAGTTATTCCAAAGAAGAGGAGCCTGATAACTAAAGGCTCCACCTCCCATACTACTTTTAGAGACCCTAGGTACAACGAGCAGACCTGCATGTTTAGAACGCAATGACCTAGACTGATAATACGGATCAATTAAGTCTTTAAGATAGGATGGCCCGATACCATTAAGCGCTTTGTAAGTCAGAAGAAGAATTTTAAACTCTATTTTAGATTTTATAGGTATCCAGTGTAGAGACGCTAACACTGGAGAGATGTGCTCTCTCCTCCCAGTCCAAGTCAGTACTACGAGCGGCAGCATTCTGAACCAGCTGAAGGGTCCTACTAGACTTATTAGGACAGCCGGATAAGAGGGTTACAGTAGTCCAGAAGAAACGAAAGCATGGACCAGTTTCTCAGCATCGCTCTGAGACAAGGTGTGTCTAATTCTCTTGATATAACGAAGATGAAAAAATACTGTCCTTAAGACCTGGTGGATGTGAGAGTTGAAAGACAGGTCCTGATCAAAAAGAACTCCCAGGTTCCTGACAGTGGTGCTGGAAGCCAAGCTGATGTCGTCAGAGGCGGCGATGTTGTTCAAGAAAGCTTCTCTGAGATGTTTGGGTCCAAGAACAATGACTTCAGTCTTCTCTGAGTTCAGCAGTAAGAAGTTTCTGCTCATCCAGGACCTTACG
Source organism: Halichoeres trimaculatus (assembly GCF_033239565.1). Classification (NCBI taxonomy): domain Eukaryota; kingdom Metazoa; phylum Chordata; class Actinopteri; order Labriformes; family Labridae; genus Halichoeres; species Halichoeres trimaculatus. The sequence goes on along the minus strand of NW_027437181.1, from coordinate 41,682,420 downwards.
TCTCTGAGGCATGCTTCAAGTTTAGATAAGCGATTGGTTTTTTCAGGCTTCATTGACAAGTAAAGCTGAGTGTCATCTGCACAGCAGTGAAAGTTTATGGAGTGTTTCCTCAATATATTGCCAAGAGGGAATATATACAAGATGAAAAGAATCGGTTCGAGCACTGAACCTTGAGGAACTCCATATTGCACCCTGGTGTGTGAAGAAGATACATTGTTCACATGAACAAACTGATGTCGATCCGAAAGATACAATTGAAACCAAGGTAAAGCGGTTCCTGAGATACCAAGAAGACCCTCTGATCTGTGCTAAAGAATGCAATGATAAATAGTGTTGAAAGCGGCACTAGGATCAAGCAAGATGAGCACAGAAAGAAGACCACTGTCCGAAGCCAAAAGTAGATCGTTGGTTACTTTCAGCAGCGTAATCTCAGTGCTTTGGTGGGTTCTGACCCCAGACTGAAAGACCTCAAAGAGACTGTTGCTATGAAGAGACTCACAGAGCGGATTCGCAACAACTTTCTCCAATATCTTAGAAATGAAAGAGAGGTTAGATATAGGTCTGTAGTTGACCAAAAATCACATTAATTAATGTATCAATGACAAAGGGTTACAGGACAGACTTCACATAAAAGGTTATCACATCAGTTAAAGTGGGGCGGTCTGAGGCATGAAAGTCCAGAACTGAAAATGAGTCCCACTCGGGCCCTGACTTAAGCTCAGTCAGTGTTGACTCCATGTTATTCAGGAGCCTGGGAACTTAGGGTCAAAGTGGGAGTTCACTAAGAATGGTAATGACAGGGCCGGACAGAATATAAACCCAATTTATTTTTTTCACTTTTTTAGTGAATTATTCTGAATTATCTTCTTTTTTTCTTGGACCGGGGTGCTTTGTGTTACCATCAGGGGGCGCCCATGTTGTACCATTCGACTTTTATTTCATTAGTTGACAATATCAGGAGGCTGATCTGAGATGTCATTTTAAAGGTTATCATGGTTTATCAGGCAACAGAAAAGTTTTTGTTGAATGGTTAAGCTTCACAGCAGATAAATTTGTTCAGAGGTCTCTTCAGTCATATGTCAAAGGCCTAGAGCTCATCTGACAACCCGGCCTGTAGCTTCTTCTATAAAACACCATAAGAAAACACAGCTGAAACCACCACTTCCACCACGAACAACAGCAATGATACTAATTGTGTGTGTGTGTGTGTGTGTGTGTGTGTGTGTGTGTGTGTGTGTGTGTGTGTGTGTGTGTGTGTGTGTGTGTGTGTGTGTGTGTGTGTGTGTGGTGGGGGGGTGGGGTGGGGGTGGGGGGTACTGTCAATACATATTTAAAAAAAATGATTTGGAAGATCAAAAACCAATTCCATACAGCCATTTATTTTGACTCAAATAATCTTGCTTACCCCCTCATATTTTACATAGTTTGCAAATAATTTAACATATATTTTGAGTAAAAACAGACATTTTCCCTTGTTTCCTTGTTTGAACCTCCCTGATGTATGACTGCTGTTCTCTTTTTCCATTCATAGAAATTTGGTTATTTTGTCAAATCCCAGCTGATACACGTGTTGCAATAAATAAAACTTTAATCGTTTTTGTGAGCACCTTGCTTTTATTTATTGCTTGATTTTATGCACTGTGTAAATCTCTCGCTGTATGTAGCTGATTTTTTTTCAACACAACAGGATTTATTCATTTTAAAATGTTAACAAACAGAAGTTACAAAATAATTACAAACATATATTCCAAAATAATTTGTCTCAAGTCACAAATTAAAGACGATCGAGGATGTATACACTCATACAATACACTTCTATAAAATAAAATAGTGGTTTCTATGGGGTTGTCACATTGTAAAAAGTTGTGAGCACAGCCTCTTGTGAAATATCATTCACTTTTTCTTAAGTTTGGTGACTCATCCATGAATTGAAGTCAGATAAAATCTGTCTCTCTGTTCCAGTAGTTAAAGTATCCTTGCCAACAGTATAGAAAATGCTCTCAGGTTTTTGCTGCATGGCTCAAAACATTACTTTTAGGGCAACAGGGTCTCCAGAAAATCACAAATTATTGCAGCAATAAATGAATAAAGGCCAGATTTCTCCTCGTTTTGGGCAAAGCCAAAGCACATGAGCTACAAATGATGGTGTTGTTTTCCAGAAATCATAATATTTGGTGTCAGTATGCCCAGTCATTCTTTAAACCAGAGCAATCTATGTAACATTTTATTTAGAGGTAGACCGATATATCGGCCGGCCGATATATCGGCCCGATATTTGGACATTTGTCTCTATCGGCCATCGGCCGTATTTTCTTTTAAAAAGCCGATTTTTGATCCGTTGTATAAAATGACGCAATTTTTGATCAGGCACAAAAAAGATGAGCACCTCAAACTTGTGGAACCACTTGGATACATTGCATACTTTTGTTCAAATTATATTAATAAGTTTAAATTTCTTTTTTGACATTTTAAGAAGAGTGTGAATGTTTACTACTGCTTGTTACATTGTGTGTTTACTCAGACGAAATATTTCATTGTTTTGAAAGCTGAATAAATGTTCAGAGGACTGGACACGACTTGTTGTAGTAGATTTCTTTTAGTTGCTCAGAATTGCTGCGTTTCACAAAAATGTGATAAACATATATTTATTTAACAATCGGCCTGAATATCAAATTGGAAAAATCGGCTATGCATATCGGCATCGGCTGCCCAAATTTGGAAAGCATCAGCATCGGCCCCCAAAAAACCCATATCGGTTGACCTCTAATTTTATTTACACAAAAGAAGAGTGTTTCCTTTCTTGCCACTAGTCTGAGGAAAAATGTGCATTTAAACCTTCTTCCTGTTGTCTCAGATCTGCCAAAGTCAAATGTAAGAACTGAGTCAGTCATAGATTTTGCCAACAATGAGCCTGAGACTAGAAATTTCAGGAGCCTAACGACTCCTGGTCCAGGTGTTTAAAGCTCAGTCAGTGATGTTACTTTTTCTCAGAGGGCAACATCTGATTTAGCAAAAATGAGGACCAGCAGCTCTGACTGTTTTCAAATGTGAAAGTAACATCTCAATGCTCTATGTGTTAACCATTTCTTTGAGTTGTTTCTGTAAATCCAGTCCCAGTGAGCACAAAACATCCTCATGATGCTTTCATCACAGGCCGACAAAATCAAAGCTCACCTGTCCCTCAGGTGTCTCTGTTCCCAGATGATCAGTGGTCAGTTTTCTGCAGTGTTACTTGCTGCGTGAACATCAGCAAACTCTGCTTCTGACCAAGGCACATGTCCTCCATTAGGGGGCGATATTGGGGAAACATATCGGTATGTTTTTGTGGCAGGATCAGGATCTGGATTTGATCAGGATTGTTTTTCACATTCAGACTTTTTTAAACCTCAAACAGCATTTTAGACCCAAATATTTCTTCTTTTCTGAGCTGTGTTTTTGCACCAATTTTTGTCTCTTCTGCACAATTTCACAACTTTCTGGTCTGTGTCCACTGATATGGTTTTTGAACTCTCTCAGTTTTACATAGTGATAAATCGATTAATGTAAAGACATCAGCTGGAAGAGTTGTCAAGCTTCTGCTGAATGTTCAGAGCTTTTAGACAGACTTGGGTTCGGTTTGGGATTTTACTTTGGCAGAAATGTTAATGTACACGTCATCAGAACATTTCAGTAACATAATTGATACATTAAAAGATGGAAACTGCCATGGCTAAGACAGCACTTTGTCCACAGGGGGCACTATGATCAAAACAAACAAAAAGTTCACCCTTTGGCCTTTTAGCTTTGCTGAAGCCCAGCACAGACAGTGGCAGTATTTTAAATGCAAAGGTAATATTTTCAGAGTCATTGGCCTGGTTGTAGATCTAACTCACAGTTTGAGTTCATAAGAATGATTTAGACTTAAGGTGAGGCTGAGAGGATGCTCCATCAGATTTCTTTTTCCCTGTTACAGCTCTTTTCCTGCTTTGTTCGCCATCTGAACGGATTCAAGAAAGAGAGAAAATCCCCAGCTCCTCTCCCGGTGCTGTAGTACTTTCAACTGGGAGGTCTCTGCCGCACCGACCAATCAGCGCACGGCTCTATGTTGGAACCGGAACCCGATTGGCTCACAGCTGGATACTGCCGACAGCTGATTGGTCTAACGGGTTCTCCACACGTCCCCAGACCCGCCCGTTCGCTCTCTTCAGTGGGAACGACGTTTTCCATCCAGAGGAGAAAAACCTTAAGAAAGAGGAGCCAGCAGACGGAGGTTCGTCTGCTAAAGGGAGCCCCAGCAGACCTGAAAGGATAATATTCTTGATCCTGCGGGCGGAATTGGAGCGGTGTTCCCCGGTGCCTCATCACGGTACGTTTTCTGCTGCTTTTGTTGTCACAGTGTCTGATAGTTTGAGTCCACTGCTGTGAGACACACTGGTGTCAGATGACACGTAAATCATCCTGTTCCTTTTCCTTTTTCAGTGCACAAAGAGGCTTTTTCTGCTCTGAAACACAAAACAAAACAAAAATCAGCTGCAGTGAGCTGAGAGGGCTGGTTCTTTTACCAACACTGTCTGTGGTGGATGTCAGACACTGTTGATAGAAGGAACAAAACACTTTTGGGGTTTGAAGACTGCTGAAGTTCACATAATAACACCCTTTCCGTTAGTTCAAAGACATTATAAAGGTATAACTCGTTTTTTATTTTTTAAAACAATGATTAATAAATAGACTGAGTTCGGAGCAGTGTGCTGCAGGGGTTACACTATCAGCAGGCCACCTGAAGGGGCATGATTGACTTCAGAACAAATGAATGTCTCAGCTTCCATACCAAGACCGGATCAGACCTTAGAATGAGAATAAAACTATCATTTCCCTTAATCCCCATGATTCAATATAACCATAATACCATTCATTGCAGATGCATTTCTCAAAAGCTGCAGGATTGAAGTAATAAAATAACCTCTGCACAGGGTGGTGGAGTCTCTTGTAAAACCATCGATAGTAGCTGGGGGTTTCCCTGTTTGTGCTCCTCAGCCACATGTAAGTCACAGAGTGAAGCATGTGTTTTAATACAGCACTGCCCTCTCAAAGTAGAGGAGGTCCTGGAATGAGACTTATTACTTTCTCATGGTCCTTACAAAATCTACTTCACTTAAGGACATTTATCCATTACTATAGTCCAAGGCCCCAGACTTCCAACTATGAGCCATTTTCTGTGTTTTATGCTCCATGTGAGCCAAACCTCTGAGCTAAGGTTGATTTTGTTTAACTATAATTAAAAACAGGGATATTTGTTCCAAAGTAATGCTCATTTGGTGTTTTCAAAATGACATCTTTCAAATCTCTTGGTAATGTTTATTTCTAATGACAGTAATGTGGGCAACAGGTGTTGTAAAATTAGTGCAGCAATTGCTTCTGTTCAAATTCTCTGTTCATCCCCTAGATTGGAAAGATTTTACTTGTTGTTGATCTCTTTGGTTCAGCCTGAGTTGTTTCCCAGAAAGTTGAAGATACATTCATTCTTTTCAAGTTAGATGGCAGAAAGAGGATCACCTGCCTTTTTGCTTTGATCGTGCTGTGATTTACAAAAAGTGACCTTTAAAAAAAAAAAAAAATTCTCATGTATTTGAAGACTTCAATTATTTTAATTTTGTTCCTAATTTGAGCCAGGAGTTTGGGTAATCCTCATTTCAGAGGGTTGGTGAGGATAGTTAAAGTGAACTATAGGCTGATTAATGCGAGTCTGCGCTGAAGTATAGACTGCTGGTCAGCTTCATTAGATTAGCAGATGCTGTCAGATATCAACTGGTTTTAGTTTTGACCACTGTATTTTCATCTGGGATGCAAAATGAGCTGTAAACTAGTCAAGACTTAAATTCTACAGAAACAAATGAATTTCCATTATCTGTCACAAAAAGAGGTACTGATATGGTAGAATATAGGGAGTATCATCATATCTGTCTAACTGATATATCTGTGATCGATCAACCGGGGTCATATGCATATATTTCAGAGTCAGGAGCTTAAATCAATCATTTAGCATACGGATCTTTAACAGGATACGAAAGGATGAAATGATGCTTGCTACAGCACTTTTTCCTGATGGTCTGATTCTTTTCAGTAAGGCCACAGTTGGATTATGCTTTTAAAAGTGAAGTTATAAGTCATAGACTGTACAATAAATGAACCATTATGTCAAATGTCTGTTTCTGAAACAGATTTTTTTTAGCTAATCAGCTGGCGTGGCCTTATTGAAAATGGGGCGGACTTTGAGCCTTCACACTAACAGCTGTAGGAAGTTCATCAGTCTCAGCAGCTGAGCTGTGCCTCTGATTGAACGAATTCTAGATCATAATATCCTCTAAAGTGCTGAGTTAGAAAAAAATTCACCTCCTAAGCAGTGTGTCGTAAGATAAATTAGTGAGTTATAATTGATTTTTCTTTTTTAACAGGCTGTAATTAGGTTAATTTTTCCTGTGAGAACGTCTTTTTTTTAGCTTGGTGTGTATGTGACTTCTGATACTTCTGGAGCCAACCTCAAGTGGCCTCTAGAGGAACTGCAGATTATAGCACTCTCGCTTTGGCTCAGATTCTTAGACCAGAGGTCGCTGCTTGTTCTAAATATTATTACTGTAGAAATGGTAAATGATGTCTTGCTTAACTTAGAGCAGTTCATCAATCCTCACAGTATTATTCAAGCTGAGATTTAAAAGTGGAATAATCATGTTTAATCCACAGTCTTTGAATAGAAGAGTGTGAGAAAAAATGAAAAAAGACTTTTGAAACAGTGCTTTTGGTTTCCTTTTCTTTGATGGCTGAAATCAGTCCATAATGAGGGTAATCAATTCACCTTGATATTATTTTGTAGAAAAATTGGTTCAACAAAGAACATCACATGTCAGAAAACAGAAACGTCATACAGAGGTAGTCTAAAACCTGAATCACACAATTTATGTTGGATTGACCTGGGAAACCTTTTTGTGGTCTCTGAGCCTTGGTGGTTGAGAAACTCTCTTGTTGTCGTCTTAACAGATGCTTGTTTTGGTCTCAACACTGGTTCCTTCAGTCCACTCCTGGAGAGTGTAAACATGTTTCCAGAGCCTGCACCTCAGCTGAATCCTGCCTCTCTGAATCTCATCTTTTCTTTCTGATCTGATCTGCTGTCAGACGGAGTCTCTGACCTCCTCCACAGAGCCACTGTATGATTTTACACGATTTAAAGGGACACCAAATGAGCTCAGGAATTAACAGGTATCTAGAGATGGACTTTAAATCTGAATATTCAGTGGAAAGGTGATGATCATGATGATGATGATGATGATGATGATGATGGAGTTTTGAGAGAATCCACAGTGTTTCTTTTCTTGGGTGTCATGTCATCATGAAGTGCCCTGAAGTGTGGCACAGCAGACAGCACCATCTGTTCATCCGTCTGATGCTCAGTGAAGGCACAGAGGGGCTGTGGCTCAGCGGTTGAGTCTGTGGGCTCGTAGTCACAGGGTAAGAGGTCCAAACATGCCCGAGTGTCTTTGGGCAAGTCACCAAACTCTCAGCTGTCTCTGGTGGCTGTGGCATCAGTGTGACAAGTAATTTAATGGGCTTTGAGGATCAGGAGACAAGAGAACGTGCAACTCAAAACATAGTCCATTACTAGCCCGCCCACTGCTCTCAACGTTCACCCCAAAACAGAACCGCAGAGAAAAAAATGTGTTCAGGTGAAAGCACTGAAGGGCTGAAAACGCTGTAGTGAGCATGCCAGGCCTGTAGTTGGCGCTACAACTGTCATGTTCAGAAGCAGCTTTTGGTAGATCTCCTCTGAAGTAGAATTGGGCCGATCATCTGGTGTGTTGGTGAATGCTAAGAGCAGAAGTGGAGCAACAGACGCTCATTTTGCTAAAGACAGTCACAAATTCAGCGGCACAAGCTCAACATGCTAGATCAACACCATCCTAACAACGGTACTGTTGGACTGTTGCGAGTGCTAAGTGGAGCATGACCTGACCGTGTCCACTGAAAACTCTGGCTTGCTGTTTATACAGTGTCAGAAAAAAATCCACTCTTGAGGCCACTTTCAAAAATTTGATCAAGCTAAAACAGTGTCTTTGTAAAGGAGAGGCTGAAACGCAACAATACTTTTGCATTTTATCCTTAAACCACTGTCGTGTCAATGGCCCCTAAATATATTTCCTCCAGAGGGTCCTGGAACTTTTAGTTCTTGTTGCAGCAGTCCCTAGAACTGAATGGTTCTTGTGGCTCAATGTCTGCATTTTGACCAAGGGGCAAATATTAAGGTAGATTACACGAAACAGGACAATGACGTAAGGAGACAAAAATGCAGGAATAAAAAACACAACCAGACCAGCAGAGGGCAGCAAAGCCAGTGAAAAGGGTTATTCAGCAAAAATGACGCCATAGAAGCTTCTCCTAAGGTTTCATGAAGCTGATGCAGCACGTTCTGATGGATATGAAATAGTTTACATGGACTGCAGGATTCTCACTGAGTCCTGAAAGATTTATATCGCTGTCAGGAACCAATAAGTGGAACCAAATGCACACTCCTTATTGAATCCACAAATCCTGGAAACTTTGAACTGGTTCTCAGTACCTAATCCACCCACTCAGTACCTAATCCACCCACTCAGTCATGTTTAATGTTCTTGGTCTGCTGCTTGGTATCGATTCTTTGATTGATTTATTTATGGGAAAACATGATCGTGGTTAAGCTTCTCAAACTTATTGGTGTCTCTGGGCTCTAATTTCGTAGACCAGGCGCAGGCGCAGACGCACCTGCCCTGCGCCGGCCTTCGCCGGCCTTCGCCGGCCTTCGCCGGCCTTCGCCGGCCTTCGCCGGCCTTCGCCGGCCTTCGCCGTGTGCATAGGGCATGACCGGCGCACTTTGCAAGTTTCCTGCAGTGCCAAGAGAGGCGCAGTCCAGACGCAGTCCAGGCGCAGAGCTGCGCGTCCACGCCTCCCTCCGCGCCAATGGCAGAGAGGGAGGAGAAAAGCCGTGAGTGGGTTTAACACAGCCGAGCGCTGTTTTCACCAATCAAATGAGCGCCTCTCCTTGCCTTTAAATGCCCTGTGGCCGAGGCGCAGCATCTGATTGGTCTGACTGATTCACAGCACCGCGGAGAGAGTGCTGGTAGCGGAGACGGTCAGAGCCACTGTGCCTGCAGCAGGTCAATGGACAGCGGGGCGCATCGGAAGACACGACGCGCGTCACTGTGTGGGCCAGCTCCCGGAACAGATTTAATCTGTTCCTTTGTCTTTATTCGGAGTAAAATAATAAAAGTAAAATAGAGTAAAATTCGATTTCGGTTGCTAGGCGCTACCCAAGTAGCTGCCTGTTGCAGCAGCTCTCTCGTCTTTGTCCGTTTCTTGTAATTTCTTCGTCTCTTTTTCGTAATCTTTGTATTTGGAGTGGATCATCACTTTGTATGGTTCATTGTCGGTCACGGACACCAAACTTTTTGTGGCTTCGACGGTATTTTTTACTACTTTTCTCCTGTGTTTGTCTGGAGATCCTACATGTAACCATGGCTGCATTGTTTACATGCGAAATTAGCTGTTAGCAGCCTGTAGCATGTCAATGCTAACTAGTGTAGGGCTTGATGATTTCCCTCGAGCTGAGGAAGAGGCGGTGAGGACGACGTGCTGGTTCTCGGGTGTGAGCTGGGAGGTGACGACGTGGACCTGTCCTTCCAACCATCGTTGTTGGGAACGTGGGATCTAGCCCCAGGGGATGGACGAGCTAGCTGTGCTAACCCAGCGGCATAGTGATGTTCACGGACGTGGCTGATGGAGCTAACATCGGACGCCGCGACACATCGGAGGAGCTTCGCCTGCTGTGAGCAGACAGGATCCAGGAGACAGAGACTGAACAGACTGCTGGGGAGGCTCAGTCCTGGACCCTGTGGAGGTGGAGACTGGCTGGGCTGGAGAGTGGTGGACGAGTGGTGGACGGGATGTCGTCATCTAATTTCTTATGGACCTTTTTGCACTTTTTATACTCTTTCTTACTTTTGTTTTCATAAATGCTGCGGTGACTCCTGAATTTCCCCTCGGGGATAAATAAAGTATTTTCTATTCTATTCTATTCTATTCTAAAAAATTAAGAGGCAGTTACACAGCTGGCTTATCCACTCAGAATACTTTTGATCCACCTGCACTCCTGGTTTGTCATCGCCAAATAGCAGAACCTTTGGTGATATACTGTCTACTCTCCCAGTGTCTCCACCTCATCCTCCTTACAATAATGTACTCCATCTTTTTAGATCAGGTTAAAAATAAAGACTAAAACAGAGAAATATGGGAAATCACGGGTAAATCCTGAGTGACACACATTTATTTTGTCTCTTTTTTTCTTCGTCTTTTCTCTCCCTCTTTTCTTTGAATTAAATGAAATGAGAGAAGCCAGATATATACTCAGTATCAGATGTTAAGGCTGTTTATTGTTTAATTGTAAGATGTGCATCAAACTTCCAGCTGCCGTCAGGTTAACTTTCCATTATGACAAACAGCTTTAATCTGACATCAGATGTGATGGGACAGTTAATATAGATATAAATGTATATGCTGGTTCAGACAGTTACATTAAATAGTGATTGCTGTGATTGTTTACTGCATTAAAATGTGCCTGACACTCTGGAAACCTGCCTCTGAGGCTTTGATGACATGTGCGCACATGTGCGCCTGTCACCAAATTACAGCTGCGTGGGGTGCGCTCTGTCTTGCGCCGAGGATAGACCAGGTTGGAGCTGGCGAGCTTTCAGCGCACTTTTTTGGCACAAAATTGTCACTGCGCCAACATGAATCTGCTGACACCTCCCCCTGGTGCGCCGTCAACTCCCCCTGGTGCGCCGTCACACCCATTTCTGCGCAGACGGTCTACCAAATTGTCAAATTGGCAGCGCACTGCGGTGCGCCGCACGAAATTAGCACTGCGCAGGGTGCACCAGGCTTGCACCCCCTGCGCTGCGCCACGAAATTAGAGCCCTCTGTCTTTATCACGTCTGTATTTTTTAAGGACGCTGGCTTGAGGAACCAGCTCTGCTGTATCCCGTGTTGAAAATGGTTCTACTTTGTGTCCTGGTTCCAACCAGCAGGCCTTTTGTTTGTCCGTCTTCCTGTGTGGTATATCAACATCCTCTCATTTGGCGGCTCCACCCGTTGAAACTCTGGCCAAACCAGAGGAGCGTAGTGTTTCTGCTACCTCCAGCCTGCCTGCCTGCCTGTCTGTCTGTCTGTCTTACTGACTGTCTGACTGACTGTCTGTCTGTCTGCCCCAGCTGCTGAAGGCTCAGGTCTTCTCTCTGAGAGCAGATCTGGCTGGTGAGGGCTGTGTGGAGAAAGCTGTCATATTTGCTTTAGTGCAGTTGGAGGTGGTAGGTATGTGGCTGACAGCCTCTGTGGCAGGCTGACAGTTTACCTTCAGTTACTATGGCTGCTTAAACACATTCCAACCCCCTCACACTGTTTACTTTCCTCTCACCATCCTCTCTGCCCTGCTCCAGCTCTCTTTGCTTCGTTCCTACCCTCTCCTTTGCTCTGCTCTTTTCCTTCCTTTTCTCCTCTCTCCTCGACTTGCCCTTCCTTTTTAATTCAGGATCTGTGGCGGTCAGGCCTCTGAGAGGTCTCTGAAGTCCAGTTGTGACTCAGGGTCTGTATCTGGTTTACTGTGTCCCAGACTTCCAGGTGATTATGGAGGAATGTTTCATGAATAATGCTACCTTTGATCTGGCAGCTTCTTCGTCTTCTCTGCACATCTTCAAACTCACAAGAAATACAGCTGTCCTCTGAACATGTAACAAGGATACTACAAACTAAAGTAAAAGGTAAAAGCTGTTCAAAAAAAAAGGAAATCAGAAATATTTGGGTCTGAAATGTTGTTTGAGGTTTAAATTGTCTGAATGTGAAAACAGTCCAGATCAAATCCTGATCCTGATCCTGACCTAAAACCATCCTGACATATTTTCCCCATTGCGCCCCCTAATGGAGAACATGTTCCCTGGTCTGAAGCAGAGTTTGATGAATTTTAACTCAGCACCTAACACTGCAGAAAACTGACCACTGATCGTGTGGGATCAGAGACACCTGAGGGACAGGTGAGCTATGGTTTCATCAGTCTGTGATGATGGAGGAGGAGGTCTGAGCTCAATGAGTGAATTTACAGAAACCACTCAGAGAAAGTGTTAACACATAGACCATTGAGATGTTACTTTGAGGGTTAATAGATACGTTGGTAAGCGCTGCTGCACCTGGGTCATTTTCACAAAATCAAATGTGGCCCCCTGAAAAAAAAGAAATATTTGCTCCGTATGTATGGTCTATCCCAGAGTGGATAAACAACACAGGTTATAGATTTCCTATAACTGATCCCATTCTCAACCATGGAGCTGATCTGGCTTTATCAGTCATGTCAGCTGTGATATGAGCAGTGCAGCAGAGTGCAAGCACGGGTCAGTCACTTAGCATTAGCAAAAACAGAGAACAGCAAGATGACAGCATGAGGAGATTTTCCAGTGCAACTAAAACTTTTGAGAGTGGGACTCACAGATATTACACACCAACTGATCGTTAATCATCCTCTCCATCACACAAGAGACACCTCTCTGCTCTCTTTGGGACAGACTTTTTAGTTTGTCTGTCTTTCCTCTCATTCTTTAAAAACCAACAGAGGAGTTTTCCTCCAGCTTTTGGTGAACAAACCATATCACACTGTTACTGTGCACCTCTGTGCAGGGGTGTGTCCAGACTTTCAGACAGGGATGTAATTTTGTTCTTATACAAAACTGTGCTTCAAATAAACATGAGTGTTTCTCTACGCCTTATTCCTTCTCAATAATCATTCATATATCAATGAAGACTTATGGAGAGTGACCGTATGACATCGAAGGAGATGAAATGAAAAATTTGAGTGCTCCTAAATTTTGCCTCGGTGCACCAAAACAAAAAGCGATGCACACCAGTGCAACTGAGAGCGTTTGTCTGGAGCCCTGATTTTACAGCTGGGGCTCAGAGGAGAGGCTTGGGACAGCCTTATTAACCAGGCTATTCTATTCTTTGACAGAGTGTATTTTATGCTTGGATCGTGTGTACGAGTCCCTCTGTGTGTATCTATGTTTAGATGTGTTTGTTGAGGTCTTGGTAATTATGGCTCACAGCATAGTTTGAGGTACGGCAAGCAGAGGAATGCCTTTGGTTTGACCCTGTCACTGCAGCTGAACTGTGTGTGTGTGTGTGTGTGTGTGTGTGTGTGTGTGTGTGTGTGTGTGTGTGTGTGTGTGTGTGTGTGTGTGTGTGTGGCATGCCGGTGCTGCCTGTTACTGTGTATTCAGTGTGTTGTAATCAGGAGTGAATTTGAAGTGTGCAGATTTGTTTTGGGTTTGATTTGGTTTTCTTTGTTTTGGGTCAGCACATGAATCCGAGCGTGTCTGTTGATGAAACGTGTCCTGTGAGCCTTGTATGTAGCATGGATGGCATGTTTACTGAGTTTAGCTTTTGTCAGATTTTATTTTATGCTTGATACGTCCATGCGTCCTTGTGCGGCTTCATGCGGAGGAATGACATCGTGATGGTGGCTGCGCCCCCTTGCACTGCTCTTTTCACGTGGAAAATTTCTGACTTCTGCATGGAGACACATGGACAAACTAGGCCTGTCACGATAATCAATAAATTGATAGACCGAATGATAAATAAAAACGTCCTCAGTAAGTTTGCCAGCCTCGATAAACTGACATGTGCATGCATGTTTGTTTTCCTCCTCTCTTTCGACCAAAGAGACTGAATGAGAAGATGGCTCACTACGTCATAGGGTGCATAGGTTCTATAGTGGATTTAGTGGATGTATAGCGTAGTGAGCATCTGTCAAAAATATGATCTCCGGGGTGAAGATGGGGCTGCTCGCGCGTACACACGAAGAGAGCTGAAGCGAGCGTCCTGAGGGGTAAGGAGGAAACACATGCTAAGATGAGTGATGGCATGAAAGATATGATTCTCAAGCCGCCTGCCACAGTCCCAGTGTGGGAATGTTTTGTTATTTATCAGAATGAACAAAGTGTGAGCTCATGAACACCAACGAGCTGATATGTCGCATTTGTTTGTAAATAGTGGCGACGAAGAAGAAGAAGGGGAGGTGCAGTGGAGCCTTGTTCTTTGACAATCCGCTCTTACTGAGGCTTTTGGTCTGCAAAGTAAAAAGAAATAAAAGCGCCAAATGGTGGGCGCTCAAAGACAGCTACATTGCCATTGCCAGGGTCTATGTTTTATTGTTTTTAATTGTTTTCATTGACATGTATTTTTTTCTTAAAGGGAGTCCATTTCATTTTCATTGTATTTTTTTGTCTTTCTTGTTTGTTAAATGTATTATATTTTATTGTTTAATTTATTTTATTTAAAAGATCCTGACCTTTTAATTATAGTTAAATACTCTTAAGAAATTAAAGTTACTGCTTTTGATATGGTGTACTCACTTTATTATCCCATTTATCATAATTCCACCAATGAAAAAGTGGAAAAAGAAATCAAAATAATATTGACAATAATATCGTTTATTGGCAATAATATTTTGGAAAATTATCGTCTAGCAAAATTTTTTATCTTGACAGGCCTAATGCCGCGGCCACACCAAACGCGAACACGCGACTTTACTCGCGCGAATGGCCTGTCACGCGCCGCGTGAACGCCCGAGTCTCGCCGCTGGACTTTTTTGACAAGCTGAGGCGCGAACACGCGAATGCGCGGTACTGCGCATGCGGAGTAGAGAGCTCATTCATTTAAAGACCGAAAGTCCAAAAGAGCATCTGAAAAACAATGAGCTGTGGTTTCCAAAGCATGACAGGAGAGTGTGTGAAAGCTTTGGAGATCACAATCAATGCCTGCTGCCTCTCCCTGGTAATCCACCAGCCCTGCTTGGCTGTTCCCTGCGATCTCATCCCCGATCCCCCGAACCTCCGACCCCCCGTACCCCCGACCACCCGAACCCCGACCCATGTTCCCGGAGGTCTCCCTGGGGATAATGAAGGGGTGGAGGAAAGAGAGGAGCACAGAGAACTTTCATCTTTTCCCTGGCTCTGCCCCTGCCCTGCTCCTCCCTCCTCTCTATCA
Organism: Halichoeres trimaculatus; assembly: GCF_033239565.1. Classification (NCBI taxonomy): domain Eukaryota; kingdom Metazoa; phylum Chordata; class Actinopteri; order Labriformes; family Labridae; genus Halichoeres; species Halichoeres trimaculatus. Next base: position 41,667,336 of record NW_027437181.1, on the reverse strand, counting down.
GGCTTAAAACTCCACTGAGGAAAACACAGTCGGACTCAGTGATAGCCCGTACAGGCAGATCCAGCTGGGAACGAATGTTTTCAGAACTTACATTCAAAACCTGTCTCCTCAGAGACTTTCAACCAAGCCTGATCCTTTTTTCCCGGTCTCTGTAGAGTACACACGTCGTATCGTATAACTCTGGATGATGACACACCACACAGATTGTTTTCTCCTCCATCCTCCGGCGGAGTTGGAGCCGGAGCAGGCGGCAGTTGCCCCCCAACGTCGTCAAAACAATGACGTTGTGGGGGAATATTTTGAACTCGAGCGAATTCGCGTCTACCGCCCAAACGCGTGAACGCTCAAAACGCGCGAATCGCGCCGCCCGAGGCGAATCGGCGGCTAAACGCGTCTTTGCATAGTTTTTGTATGTAATCGCGCCGCAAATTCGCGTTTGGTGTGGCTGCACCATAAGACAAACAGAAGCTCTTCTTAGGTAAAAAAAAATTCTGGCATGTAATTGATTCATCACTCAGAGATCGCCATGGTTACACTGTGATGGACAATTCCTGAAAGAAAAATTCTGGCCAAATTGGGCAGAGAAGGAGAATTGGCGTTTACAGTGTAAACAACTTCTCCTCCAGTGAAATACTGTGGTAGACACGTGTTTGCGATCCACTGCCCCCCACAGTTTGAAAACAGACGCCACATGGAGTGTTAAAAAAATAAAGGCCACATGCGTTCTCTTGTGCTGGTTTAGCGCGTCTCATTTCCATGTTCAGTGTTGGTGTGGAAAGTATAACCCAGCCTGAAGTGGATCACTGAAAAGTCGGACACCAAAGAATATCAGCAAAATGTCTAAAAACAAAGTTTTCATGTTGTGTCCCCTTTAAAAGGTTTTTAATTGATAGCAGGAAAATCAAAATGAACTATCTTATATTGACCATAAAATTGCTGCTGGTATGAAGTTTACATTTTTAAGATCAATAGGCAATCTGTCACTCTGGCCAAGCATTTCTCCAACCGGCAAGACGTCATTTAAAGGGATAGTTCAGTTTTTTTTTTTTTAAGTGGGGTTGTATGAGCTCTATGTGACCACTAAGGACATTTCCCTACATATTTATCATTTGAGTAGGAGGACATATAACTACGATGAGAGGAGTAAACCACCATAAACAGTAGGGCTGAACAATTTTGGAAAATAATCTAATTGTGATTTTTTCAGACCAATATTGCGATTGCGATTTAGCATACGATTTTTTGGGGGGACATTTATTTTCTGCATTGTTCACTAAACACAAGTTTTAGGTCAATTTATAGTATGAATAACATGACAAAAGATACTGTTAACATTTAAACAAGTCTATTTTTGTATTTCATAAATAAAAAAGAAAAAGGAACACTGTAAAAATTTTACTGACCTCCTATTGTCAGTAAGAGTAACAAACCATACAGAACAAAGTGATTAAGGGGGCTCTGCCAGCCACAATCATTTTATTGGATGGAGCTTTGTAGCTCACAGGAGGGAGGGGGGGTTGCCAGAAAAAAACAGCATCTTGACTTTTGCTGGTTTTAAGGGAGCACAAGTACAGGTTCTATATTTCCTCCAGGTCTGTGTACATGAAACTTTTTTTTTTTAATTGCAGCCTTTGCGATTTGAAATTTGCATCCTATTACACTGTGATGTCGGTTTAAAATCGACTGATTGTTCAGCCCTAATAAACAGCCTACGTTTCTGACGTTTGGCACATTTGGACCAGAAGGTCCAGGAACTTTTTAAAACATTCCCTGGTACTGTGTAGTTCCTGTGGCCCAGAGTTTGTGTTTCTATGACAGGCCAAAAACCCAGGTACATTATGCAGATCAGGTCAGTGTCATATGAAAAAGAAATAAAATGAAAAGCTGGAAGACAACAATGAAGACCATTTAGCAAAGATGACACCATAGAAGGAGCCTCCTCCATAGAAGAAGCCTCCTCCATGGTAGCAGTTAGCCTGTTAGCATAGAGGAGGTTTAGTCTGTGCTGGTTTTGATTTATTGCTCTGCACACAGGATTGTTGACACTTGAAAGGAGATGAGAGCTTGTTGCAAAGCTGTCGTTGGTTAAAGCTGCCTCTAAAAGCCTAAAGCTGGTGAAAAACTGGACCTCAAATGTATTACCCTGAACTAAATTTGGAGCCTTGTCTCTTCAGTGAAAAAGAGCCTTCGGTGAAGGATCCAGTGACAGAGTGCTGTAAACAGAGTTTGGATGGAAAAGTCATCTCAAACCACAGAGGTTTTCTTTTCTTTTCTTTTTGTCTGAATTACAGAGTGCTGCTCATGTTTTCTCATTTATCACCGGCGTCAGAGTTTATTGTTAGAGGTCGTGGTCACTTTTACATGTAGGCTGTGATGTTTGATTACCATCATCCATGTCTGTGTTTTAAAAAGTTCCACGTGACACTGCTCAGCTGATTCTAAAGCTTTCACTGGGATCAGCATCACAACTGGATGCAGGTGTGTGGGAATCAAATGGATAGATTGAGGAGTCAGAGGTGTGACCATGACACAGCAGAGGAAACAGAGTGAGTCAGGTAAAAAGATACACTTTGTGTCTACTGTTCACACCAAAATAAGCCAGAGAGACTCGGGAAGCAGTGTATAAGTAGCTTGTAGCCCTGGGAATAATTATATCATCTAATGTGAAAAATCCCACTGCCTTATTCATTTATACACGTTATTTGTTTGTGTTTGTGATGGGAGCGATTGTGTTTGGCTTCCTGTGTGTGTTTGTGTGACCTTTGAACCATTCCCACACACACTACACACGATTTCTCAAACCTCTTTTCTAGGAAGAAGCCATAACTCAGTTTCACACACACACACACACACGCACGCACGCACACACGCACACGCACACACACACGCACACGCACACACACACACACACACGCACACACACACACACACACACACACACACACACACAGTTTTCCTGTCAGGGTGGAACCACCAGATGACGTCTCTGCCTGTCAGTGATCTGTCTTCCAGATGAAGGGACTCGGTGCAGCAGACAGCTGTGCTGGCTGTTACACACCAGTCGGGGCCAATGTTTTTTGATACACACAAATAAAACTAAAACCAAACAAAACCTGGTCTCTAACATACCAATTATCCATCCCATCTTACCCAGTCTTCTGTCTGGTTTAAGCTCTCTGCTCCTGCTGTAAGGTCAGCTACAGGGACAGGAAACAGCACTCAGTCTGCCCCTGCAGTCCTGACTGTTAACTGTGTGCAGATTGCTGATACAGGAGCCTGTTTTGTATTTTAGATGGAAACCACCCTGCCTACAGGCTGACTGACCCGTCCTTGATCAGAGATTCTTGATTCTGATCACCTGCGTTTGGCATTTTGAGGACATCAAAGTCAAGCTTCAGCTTTGCTCTCTTCCTGGATCATCCCTGCACATCTTCCCTCTTTGTGTTCTACCTAATAACACTCTGCACCTCATCCTGTTCATATTGACTGCCACACTCCTTTAATAAATACAGTCTGTGGTCAACTGTCATGTCCTTTCCATATTTCTCAACTTTCGCTTTTATCAATTTAAGTTTTGGTGTTATTTTTGCTTAATGATTTCAGTCTTTGTCGGGTTTTTGTTTTTCCCTTAAAGGGAACATATCATGCAGATCCCTGATTTAATACTTACATATAATATAATAAATTTGTAAACAAGACCTTACACCCCCTGAATTTTCAAAAAATGAGATATTGTATTTTTTCTGATATCCTAGAACGAGATTTGATGCCTCTGAAAATAGATCATTGCCAGTTGGCCGCGAGATTCCACCGTCGTGACGACACGAGGATCCTTTCTTTTTATTGGAGTAATCTGATAAAGCAGCTCCTCCTCTGTGATGTCAGTTAGTCACACGACTGCCACCGAGGGATACACCCACCAAGAGCCGAGTATAAATACAGCTTTATGGATCCCTGGATGCAGGGACTCTGCTCTGCTGAGCAGCTCGGCTTTACATGGTGAATTAGCAGTTAAAACACTGTAGTTTTAGCAGACGTCGTAATACTTGTGAGACTGTGATATTTGCATGCTTGTTCCGACATGCACTGTGAACCTGGACCACAATAATGCTGCGGTAATAACATAGTGATGAACTGACGGTAGAGGCGATCTTTAGACTACACTTTCAGCATGATGGATAAAACAGACAGAGAAAAGTGAAGGAGCAGGATGGAGCCCTGTTATAGAAATAGTTTATTGGTGAAGTCTGCCTATATTTCCACATGTAAACTATACATGTTACAGTACCGCTTTGACTCACCACACTGAAGCGTCCTGAGATGATCTGTGTCCAGGTGGATTTTCTTCCTCCTGAGCTGCAGAACCGTCCAGGTCTGACTCGGGGTCCATTACAAAAGGACGTATCCTACACTCTGCCGTTTTATTAGTGCTATCAATGCCTAATGGTGAAGTTTTGGCAAACAGCAAACTCGCTCGGTCTGCCCCATTCAGTGTGGTGATTTTGTAAATACTGCCATGCTACAAAAACCGCCCCCTGGCTCTACCCCCTCCGCCCCTCTGATAGAACTGACCAATTAGAGCACAAAGGGCTGTGACGTTGCGAGGTTACTGGAGGTCATTCTGGAAACGGAGCGTTTCAACGAGATCTTCAGAATGGCCTAAACTGAGGATATTGAGAACGATATTGTGGGGCAATGAAGGAACTAAATGACTTGTACTGAGGGCAGAAATGCTTTACAGGCATCCTAGTCTGGCATAGCGAAAAGGAGGAACAAGCATTATATGTCCCCTTTAAGAAAACTTCGCTTTTTTTTATTAGCACAATTATAAAGAATAGAAAATAAAAACGCTGGGGAATGGAACCAGAGACCTTATTGCTGTGACACCTAACCCTGTGACACAGCAGGCGGTTTGTCAACTGCTCCAGCCTGCAGACATCGCCTGCATCGACCAGATGGAAACACCTGCTAGAGCTGGGCCTTCCTAAGTCCAAAGCCAGGGCCAGCTCTAGCACACACACATGAGCGTATGGTTGTAGCATGGTTTTCTGATCAGTTTGAGTTGTTGTGTTGGTAGTGGGGAGCAGAGTTAGACCTGTTTCCATTTTTAAGGCGTAGTTTTGTGACCTTTGGGGTCTGTGTGGTGTGGAACTGAAAGGTTAAAATAATGAGCTCGTTCTTAACTTATCTAACTCTAACTTAAACTTATCTCAACTCTAAAAGAAAAAAAAATCAAACCTGACGGATAAAGTCCATCAAAAGTATGTTTTAGATCTGCACATACATTTCAGTACGAGACGGGGAGAGGGATAGGACACGCCTCTTTGTTTGTGGAAACTTAAAACATCAACAGAATCCAGAATCTCTGAAGTATTAGCCTAATCCCAAACTATAAACAGACCCCTTGTCACGCTTTTCAGTATTCAGAATAAACTTCCTGTGAGCACACAGCATTTAGCACTGTTCTGCATGCAGGTTTGTTGTGTTGCATTTTTTTGTTGCTCTGCGCTGGCTCGTCCATGTTGATGAGTTCACTTTGCTCATTTGGTTTGAAGCAGAAATATTTCCAGACTGGGGGGTTGGCCCCAGTCGAGAAATGTAAGAGAAATGTCCTTGTTTAAGACATTTTCCTAATCCTGACAAGAGAAAAAACACATGATGAAATATCAGTTTTTTTGCAGTGCACCAATGTTCCCCGCCTGCAGATGGGACTGTCAGGAATTTTCAGGTGCTGCCTGCAGAATGTTCTGGCTTTTGCATTGAGTTTATAATAACAACACTGTTTACACCAAGAGCTAAAGCCTGCAGATACATGTACGCCTAATAACACAGGCCACAGTTCAGAGCCCCTAAAAAAAACAGATGAGAAGATCAGATAAGTCCATGATTATGTCCTGTTGTGTCATGGTGTGGAACAGGTACACTTGGATTTATCGCCCTGTTGCCTTTGCTGTGACTCAGACAATACCAGGCCTGCATACACACGGAGTATCAGCCTCTGTAATCACACACAAACGTCTTATCAGCCTCTGTGATCTCTCTTTGCTCCATAACATGTCTTTAAAGAGTCTCTATCCTTATCTCCATCTTTGTGGTTTTAACCACCATAAACTGCACTTTCGTCCTGTCCGTCTCTAAAGATCCTTTGATGCTCTTTCAGTCTGTTTATAAAATCCTGTTTGCTTTCCCTCTACTTCTCTGTTTGGTTTGGAAAGACACGTCCTTGTGGTTAGCAATGACAATAAAGGGAGTGCTCTGAAAACCTGTCTGTGCATGTGCAGGCACGTTTAGCCTCCAACCAGCTGTTATTCAGCAAAAATTCACATTTTATATTTTCATTGAATGGTGACATATTTTTATTTTATACAGAGGGCTAACACTAACCCTCCTGTCACTCAGTGTGCTGTAGATTTCTTGAGATTTCCTCCTGATCTTATGGAAGACTATCATACAGGTTGTTGCTGTGATGCTGGATTCACCTGTGCTGTTTACGATCCAGACGACCTTAGATCCTCCTCCTGCCTGGGCCGGAGTCTCCATCTTTACAATCTTTCTCAGACAGTTAAAGCTAGAGCCAAACTTTGTCTCTGCTCATTCTTTAAATCAATGAAGAAGCTCTGTGGTGAACCTTCAGGTCAGACTGTTTTCAGCAAACGTGATTTATTTTGGCATTTGGGTGGAAGCCAAACATCCAGAGTTTCCCTACACCAGTAAAAGTGTTCAGAGCCACCCTAACGTGGACTACTACACTCGGACACAGACTGTGATGTTAACGCTGACAAGATGGAGGAAAGGATGTGACCTTTCAGTCTGACCTTCCTGCACGCTTAATTAACCTTAAAGAAGTGTTTAATTAACGGGCCTGTGGAGGAACTTTTGATTTCTCTGCACACTCAGCATGGCTGCAGGCTCTGTGTGTTAACAGCACAGAAAGACATCAAAGTGAGCTGACTGTAAACTGCTGGGTGCAGAAGACTCAATGTGAAAGAAAAATGATGTTTCCTTGATTGTTTATCCTTAAAAAGACTGTTCAACACACTGAGTTTTCTGTTGTTACCGTGGACTGTTTGATAGATGGACTTATTCTCTGAATCCCCACCTGTTCTTCCTGATACTGCGTTTTAAAGCCTGCCATTAGCTGGTCATTGTTTTAAAAGCTTTGTTTAAGTTAGATTAAGGTTACGGTAGGTGGTACTTAGCCTCTTCGCTAACAGCTAGGGGTTGTCTGCCCTCATATGGGTAGAACTCCCAAGTTTCATGATGTAAAAAATAACTAGTTATTATTTTTTTTTTTTACCCCTGACAGAAAAGTGAGCTATGGGCTCTTGAGGAACTGCAGTTTTTTTATTATGTCCATACCAGCTTTGTATTTTAACCCCTAGTTCACACAAACAGCGTGGGCAGTGCCACAGTTTTTGGGCCCAGCCAATTCATTCTAGATGGAGCACAGCACCCTTCATGGTAGCTGGATACGCAAGATCCCAGGAGAACCACATGTTCCTGCAGGAATCCCACCCATGACAACATGCTTACATTTTTAATTAGTTAAATCAGTTATTAATCAGCATGTTAAACTCACCTGGCCCTCACTTCAGTCCATGACTTTTTTCTGTTGGTGTCTGCATAGAAAGGATGTGTTGTGTCGTGTATAGAGTTATGAAGTTTTCCACCTCCAAGATGAACTTTTTTTCGTCCATGGCATCAGACTTTTTCTGGATCCAACCTGCTGATGACTTCTGGCCATGTGCCAAGGACTTAGCTTTAATAAACAAAGACAAGATTTACGATCAGGAGCCAGAACATGGAGCTTTAACTTCTGGGTTTCCACACCCAGAAGTTCCCTGATGACACTGCCTTGGTGTGTCTTATCAATCAAGGAAAGGACTCAGCCTCCAAGGCTGGAATTGATACATTTGTCAGCTGGTGTAGTGAAAATGATCTAAAACTAAATGTTGGGAAGACTAAAGAACCAGTCATTGATTTTAAAAGGACAACCGAGGAGGTCTGCCCTGTGACCATCAATGGTGAACACATTGACATTGTTCAGTCATATAAATATCTTGGTGTTCACACTGACCACAAACTTGATTGGAATAAAAACAGAGGCTGTTTTTAAGAAGGCTCAGTCTAGACTGTTTTCTTAAGAAAACTGACATCCTTTGACATCAGCAGGAGGCTCCTCAATGTTTTTTTATCGAGGTATATTGGCCAACATCCTGTTTTATGCTGTTCTTTGCTGGGGGACAAGCATCACTTCTGAGGACAAAAACAGGATCAACAGATTGATAAAAAAGGCTGGGTCAGTGGTTGGATGTACCCTGGACTCAGTTGAGGTCATCTATGAGAGGAGGATTGGGTCTCAAGTGGAAAATGTGCTGTTCCTTGAAGACCATCGTCTTCATGGTATTTTTAACGGACTGAGTTCTTTTTAGTGATTGTCTGGTGATGCCTAAGTGCTCCTAGGTCCTTTATTCCAGCAGCAGTTGGTTATTTTAATGAACATCTATGACTTTGGTGCCTCTGTCTGTTCTCCTGGTGCTTTTGTGCTGCTCTTCCTGTCTTTTCCACGTGTTGTGTTGAGGGAAGTTAGTGAACCACTGACTTCGTATTTGTCCTACATGATCATGGCATTTGGTATTTGTTCTTTGTATTTATTTATGTTAAATGTCATGATGTGTGTTGTGTGCATGAGTGGACTGTGCAAATGGTGGCATACAAGTTTCCCCATCAGGGATTGGTAAAGCTATCTTATCTTTATTTTGAAATGACAGAATACTCGAATCGTTTCGGTGTAAGTTTTCCTGTTTGGTTCGATCTGCTCTGCAGAAATTGATGCGTTTCTGGAGTGTTCATTTCAAAGAAGTCAGGATTTATAGCTAGGGATGGGTACCTTTCACATTTGAAACGATACCGGTACCTAGCAATCGGTACCAGTTCTTAACGGTACCAATTTTCGGTACTTTTTTGTGTTTAGGTGGTAAAAAATATCAATTTGTTTAATAATAGAATATAAAAATACTTAAATTCAACATATTTATTCTTCAATATATGGACTTGTAATGCTGTGTTCATGTCCAGCATGGAAAATCACCTACTCTTTTACTCCCTCACAGTCACAAGGATGCATTTAGGTACCAAAACATGGTACCTTTTGGTTTTATCTGAATCGGTACCCGGTACTTTTGACATAATTCGGTCGGTACCTATAAAAGTACCTAGTTCGGTACCCATCCCTATTTATAGCTGATTTGAAAATAGCCTGTGTGTTCACCAGACTAGCTGGTGAACACTGTGCTGCTGTATGTGGAACAACTCTGAAACACACACTGTGACAGATAGGAGGGAGGGAGAGACTTACTGGACCAACACCTAACATTTATTGAGTCATTTATTTAGTTCTGTTTTGAAACAACATGTTACTGCTGTTTTTTAGTACATTCAACTGTCAATGACCAGGATCCTAAACTGGTGAAGAGGACTTTTAATAACAGGACATTTGAGTTCATTCAGGATCTTAAGTGCTGATTTAAGGAATAGAGTATCACAGCAGTGTGTGCACAGTGTGCAGTGTGTGTGTGTGTGTGTGTGTGTGTGTGTGTGTGTGTGTGTGTGTGTGTGTGTGTGTGTGTGTGTGTGTGTGTGTGTGTGTGTGTGTGTGTGTGTGTGTGTGTGTGGTGGTAGTGGGGGATTAGTGTTAACCCCCCTCCCCCTGTGAAGGTCTTAAAGTCACTGAATAAGCTCCCATGTGTCTGCTTGTTGCAGTGTAAGCTTGTTTGGCTCATTTGCTTCCATTTAAAAGTGGTTTGATTGCCATTAGTGCCTGTTAACTGTCACACACCCCACCCCCACCCCCTTTTCTTTCTCTGGGCTTTGTGTCGCTCAGGCTGTGCCGTGAACTCTCCTCTCCATGCAGGATAGGATTAGAGGCAGACAGATTCCTGGTCACCTCAGGCCGTTCAGATGGTATTAGAGCTCTGGAGTCCAGCTCTGCCTCTTGATTGAACCTCACTGCGTCTGAGTTTAGTTATTAGGTAAACAGTCACAGAGATGTTCTGTTTTCTGACCGATCTCATGCTGTTAATGTGCATCATCATCTCCAGCATGTGATGCTAATTTTGGACAATAAAGATAAAACCTGCTCCAGTCTGAAGTCTGTGCAAACAGAGCAGTTTCTATGATGACTAGTGCAGTCAGTACTGCCTCATTAAGTGTATGCTAAATGCAATTTATTTGAATCAATGTAGCTATTAATACAAGTTCTGTTTTATTATTTTACTGAAAACATCTGCAAATATTTCAACTGCAGCATGACCTGCTGGAAACTCTCAAAAGGACTGACAGGATGCTTCACTTTGGTTCTGACGGAGGCTTCATGACTCATGTGATGGTCTGGCAGAGAGATCAGAGAACAGCTCCGGGGGTAGGCCTCAGCTCCCCATGAAGTTTGATTGGAAATCCTATAATATAGTTGGCTATTTTCCCTGATCACAGGTGTGACTTTATGCTGAATCAAAAACTAAAAAACTAAATCTGAACTGTGCTGCTTTTAGATAAAGCTCTGTACATTCAGCAGAAACTCAACAACCTTCACAGCTGACGTCTTGAAATGAATGATTTTTATCATGATGTGAGAGTTAAAAAAATACATTATAGATTGAAGATTGGGTCTGCACGATTTTTGTACAATAATACATCAACTTTTATGGGAGTAATCCTGCTCAGTAGTGGCTTCTGTACCTCTATACCCATGTGTCAGTATCTGTGTCTGCTGCTAACCCTCTCCTCTGCCTGTTTGTTGATGTTTTGGTCGATTCAGGGTGTTTATAGGTGGAGAGTAAGTGTGGTTACATCAGCCAATCACGGCATGCCCAGCGCGCAAGTGTCTTTGTTGACTGTGTTGATGACAGTGAATGGAGAAGCTAATCAGAGCAGCTACAATAGAGGACGTTGCACAGAGAAAGAAAAACACAACCAAAGAGAAATGAAATGCTGAACAGATAAAGCTTTTTCCTTAACGAGGGTGAAGCTTGGCTCGACTTTCACTCACTATCGGGTACTTGGAGAGCAGTACGGGATGAAGAGCGGGAGTTAGCTTTCTGCTAACCAGGAATCTGTCAAATACCTGTGATTAGCTTGTGCCAATCTCCCATGTAGAAATGAGATGCTACTAGTGGTTGTTGGGTTAATGAGTGAGTTCATGTATCTACACTCTGAGGCTGTGGATGTGTGCTGCTGCTGGCACTGAGCCAAGGAAGGGGAGGAGCCCAGTTTGAATGTTGTGTTTACTCACAAGTAACAGAAATTCCTGCACACACTACCTTCAAGATTTGAAATGGAGCAGAAAAAATTGGTGCCCAAAATAGTTCAGAGTGCAGGATCAGAAATATTTAAGTCCAAAAATGTTGTTTGAGGTTGAAATAGTCTGAATATGAAAAACAATCCTGATCAAATCCAGATCCCGATCCTGCCATAAAAACATCCTGACATATTTCCCCATTTCACCCCCTAATGGAGGACATTTTCCTTGGTTTGCTGAAGGTGATAAACTGTTAGACATCAACTCTGTCTGGAGACACAGACTTTAGAGTAAAGTGATTATTTTCTGAGGCTGTTTCACTACACATGACATGTACCTGAGGTATTTCAACCGTTGAACTCATTGTTATAAAAAGTGCAACAAGTGCAGTTTTGACTTCACATGGAGTCTTTGCCTCTTCACATGTGAATGTGGGCTTTTATTGTGAAAGGGTACTCCTTCTTTTTATGCACTACACTTCTTCTTAAAACCTTTTTCTGTGTCTGTCCTAAAGTTTCATCATCTCCGACTTCCCAGCATGGAGAAGAAAATCCGCTGCATCTTCCATTAACCTAATTGTTCTCATTTGCACCCCTCCTCACTCAGCTTCTGTCTGTGGGTGAAGCTTTGAAGCTGCTTTGCCCTGAATCAAACACCTTTTTATAGCTCTGCTTAATAAACAGCTGGAGCACATCCAGAATGCCTCTGTAAGACCCATAATATCATCAGCCATGTTGTGTGAGACTGTGGCTACAGACTTTAAACATTTTTATAGCTAAGGCCTTTTACAGATACCCACAGAGCTGCTGAGGGGGCCAGGCTGATCTGCATGTGTGATTACAAACTTCCCCAAATGTTATTTAGACTCATTTGGAGCTAGAAGTGGCAAGCAGTAGGGTACAAATCCAGCTGAAAGACTCTAAATAGAAACTTTGGACTTCACTAGGTGTTTTTTTAAGATGTGTCTTATGAGGTTTTTCTCTCAAGTTCAAGACATTTCAAAAGTTCGAAGGTTTTTGGCATTTCCTGGGCACGTCTCAGTCTGTGGCATCTGTGGTTTCTGTGAAACTGAAACATCAAACTGTACAGGAAGGCTAGTGAAAGTGTCTCCCTACCTTTAGCTTTGATTCCACGACGTAGTGGCTAACACAGGTTGAGCTCTACATGTGTTTGCATCAGTCTATGAAGCAATCATCTTCTGCTCACTATTGTGTTATATAGAAGCTGATACGTGTTGCTGTTTTTCATACAGCAACTACTGCAACTAGGCCTGTCACGATAATCAATAAATTGATTAACCGAATGATAAATCAAAACGTCCTCGGTAGGACGTGGCGTCCTCTTTCGACCAAAGAGGCTGAATGAGAAGATGGCTCACTACGTCTATCTTTCCTAACATCGGGGTGCATAGGGTCTATGTTTTATTGTTTTTGATTAGTATTAATTATTTTCATTGACATGTATTTTTTTCTAAAAGAGAGTCCATTTCATTTTCATTGTATTTTCTTTCTCTTTCTTGTTTGTTAAATTTATTATTTTTTTTGTTTAATTTATATTATTTAAAAGTCAAGTCAAGTCAGCTTTATTTATAGAGTACCCTCAAAAAGATAGCAGTCGATCAAAGTGCTGTACACAATACATAGAAATAAATAAATATAACAATAAAAACAATAAAATAGATAGAAAAACATTGTAATGAGACACTAAAAATTAAAAAACTAAAAACTAAGGTGCCTGTGATTTGTAAGAGCTCATTGATGAAACGCCAGGGAGAAAAAGTGGGCCTTCAAGGAAGATTTAAAAACCTCTATGGTCTGGGAGGCTCTTATTCAGATGGGGAGACTGTTCCACATTCTAGGGGCAGCTGCTGCAAAGGCCCTGTCACCTCTAGACTTAAGTCTGGTTTTGGGAACCTCCAACAGCAGCTGGTCAGAACACCTTAGGGCTCTGGTTGGGGAGTAGAGATACAGCACTTCAGACAGGTACAGAGGGGCAAGACCATTGAGGGCTTTAAAAGCGATTAAAAGAATTTGAAGATCAATGCGAAAATGGACTGGGAGCCAGTGGAGGGACGCTAAAACTGGTGTAATGTGGTCACGTTTTTTCTTGCCAGAGAGGAGTCGAACAGCAGCGTTCTGAATGAGCTGAAGGCGGTTAATTGATGACTTATCCATGCCAGTGTATAAAGAGTTACCGTAGATCCTGACCTTTTAATTACAGTTCTGTTTCATTCCTTCCTGACTGCCAGTGGCAGTAAACAAAGTGAATGTGTCTTCTCGCACTCCGTGCAGGTCGAGATCTAATGTAAACAAAGTCACGTGAGTGACATGTAGGCTACCTGACCACACCTTTATAAATACCACATGGTAGCCTACTTCCGGTCTCTTTGATCTTCTCGCTGTTAACCTGGTGTGTACCACGGGTTAATCGCTCCATAAGGTCCGTAGTCTGGTTCTTAATTCTGCAGGTCAGTGTGTTTTTACCCCTGAACAGTTGTGTTTTTTTTGGGTGCCTGATAGTCTGCCTGTGACTTCTTGTCGGAGCGAAAAATTATTTGTCCTCCAAGGCGGGGGCTATCAAGCAATCCTTCCTTTCCTGCCGGGAGGATTTTAGCTGCACCGTGCTAAACAGCTAGCGGTAGCGGCTAATTCCTCCGATACTACACGACAGGGCGAGAGATAGATCTCTCATCTGGTGTGTGTTGTTAGGTAGTATTATTGTTGTGGCTGGATCTTTTGTTCGCGTGCTGAGGCTCATCGTCACAGCTCGCTCTTGGATTACCTGGCCGCGTATAAACTTACGGTAAGTACCGGACGTTCTGTACCGTACCGTCTCGTGGCTAACAGTCACTTTTCTCACTCAGATTCCCTGGCTGTGTACATTTTCTTTCGAGTTACGTTAGCTTTCTAGCTGTATGTTTATACATCCACGTGCAGCATATGGTTATTTATTTATTTATTTATTTATTTTGCGTGTTGGAGGTTCTGGTCGTGTTCAGTGGCAGATAGTCACGGCTCCCGCTCAGATTTCCTGGCTGTATGCATTTTCTTTAGCTTTCTAACAGCGTAATTATATAATTTCTTAGTGATTATATGTTGCATTATAGCTTTATTTTCTGGGTGCTGGAGGTTCTGACGGTATTGAGTGACGGACTGTCACAGCTCCCGCTCAGATTTCCTAGCATCACCCTTTTTCTGTTCGTGTGATGGCCTGTGCTTCGTGTGAAGCTCAACAGCATGTTGAGGATTGCCATGATTTGTGCCCCAAGTGTCTGGGTGTGGGTCATCTGAGGGAGGCTCTCTCAGACCCTTGCATTAACTGCAGCATTTTGCCTCTAGGAGTAAGAGAGGAAAGGTTGCAGCAGGTGGAGAGTCTCCTGTTTGGGGATGATCTTCCACTCTCTGGGCACACGCAAAAGAGTGCTGTCTCCCGCAGTAAGCGGCATGGGAAGCGAAGAGGAGGGGCACAGGAGGATGGTAGCCCCCTAGGTAAAAAGGCAAAAGAGAAGGCTCCTTCTCGCCGTGAATTGAAAGCGCTTAGAGCTGAAATTGACCAGCTCAGAGCACTGGTACAAGCTCCACCATCCCCGCCAGCTCCTCAGCTGAGGGCTTGGAATTCAGGTGAGGATGATGAGGACGCCATGTCAACAAGGGCCTCAAACTCCCAGTTTCAGCGCGGACAGGAATCCATGTTCAGCCCCAGGGAGGACCTTTTCTCTGAACAGTTCCAGGGGGGAGAACCAGTAACTGTGGAGGCCAGGGATGGCTCAGAGACCTCTCAAAGGAGCTCCCTTAGTGCTGAGCCAGGGGAGGGAGCCTGCTCTTTGCGAGCAACATTACGTGCAGCCCTGGCCAAGATTGGACTGGATGACACACCAGCAGCTCAGAGCCTCGTCAGCAACCCGTTTTTTCGGCGGACACCCACTGCCCCACCCTTTGAGGTCCCCCCCTCGCCAGCATTTCTGGAGGAGTTAAGGCGCTGCTGGGCTGATCCAAGAGCTTCTGCCCACCACGGCAGGGACTCTCAGACCCTGGCCTCCATGCGCAATGCTGGAGAACATGGCTTAGACCATATGCCCTCTGTGGACCAGTGCATTGCCTCTCTGGTTCTTTCTCCAGATGAGGCGCTTAAGGATAAGGCTCGCTGTCCAAGGCCACAGTGTAGGGTTACAGACAGCCTTCTCACGAAGGCTTATGAGACTGCAGCCCGAGTGGCCCGTATGGGGAATTCCCTCTCAGTGCTTCTTCTGGCCCAGTCCCAGATATTGCAGCCAGAGCATAATGGAAGGGAGCTTGGAGATGTCAATGATGCGGCACTCCAAGCATTTGGTTTGATGACAAGGGAACTGGGCCGTCTGATGTCTACTCTCGTTGTCACACGATGTCAGGTTTGGCTGGCCCAGGCGCCGATGTCTGATGACTGCAGACAGGCTCTACGGAAGCTCCCAGTTGTGCCTGGCCAGTTGTTTGGGCCAGAGACGGAGAAGGCGCTGGAGCGTCAAAAGCAGTCCAGCTAGGCATCAGAAGCCTGGGGCCCTCAAGGTAGGGGGGGCATGGGCCCTCCAACTCAACGCCCCAAAAAGCGAGGGGCCCGGGACCCTCGCCGTGCTCAAATTATTCACCCACCACTACAGCGGTGGCAGCACGATAGCCAGCTGACCGGGGGTAGTTGGCGTCAGCCCAGAGTGGATCGCCTTCCCCAATGCAGGTCTCAGCAGGCACAGGCACATAACCAGCGCCCCCCCCCCCAGCCCCCAAATAACCCTCAGGGCTCACACTGAGGGCTCGGGGCCGGTGGCAAGCAGGTTTTCACAGCAGCACCTGGAATACTGGGCAGCCCATTCCCAGGACGAGTGGGTTTTGAGAACTATCACTCAGGGTTACAGGTTGCAGTTCCGCCACCGGCCCCCTCCACCTTCAGGGGTCGTGGTGACTTCGGTCACAGATCCCGTAAAAGCACAATGTTTGTCACAGGAGATAGCCACCCTCCTAGACAAGAAGGCTTTCACCCCAGTTCATCCATTTACACAAGACGATGGGTTTTACTCAACATATTTTCTGGTTCCCAAGAAAGACGGCTCACTTCAGCCTGTCCTCGACCTGAGGAGGCTGAACAAATATCTGAAGGTCCTTTCGTTTCACATGATTCGCACGGTTGATGTACTCCAGGTCATTTCCCCAGGGGAGTGGTTCACCTCAGTAGACTTAAAAGACGCCTACTTTCATGTCCCCATTCACCCAGACCACAGAAAATATCTACACTTCGCCTTTCAGGGCCAAGCATACCAATTTGTTGTCCTTCCATTTGGTCTGTCGCTGGCCCCCCGCATCTTCACAAGATGTGCAAAGGCAGCCTTAGCGCCGCTGAGCCTGGCCGGGATAAAATTCTCCCCTACCTTGACGACTGGCTCATCTGCGCTCCCACGTCTGGGGAGGCAGAGCGGGTAACATTAAGGGTTCTAACCCACATCCAGGCCCTTGGTATGTCAGTGAACTGGGAAAAAAGCTCACTAACTCCAGCTCAACAGACCTCTTTCATCGGCTTGTCCCTGGACTCGGTGTCTATGAAGGCACGCCCAACAATGGAGCATGTGGAAAGGATCCAGACTTTGCTGAGGTCGTTCAGCCTTGGGGCTCGTCTCACTGCCAACATGTGGCTCAGGCTGCTGGGGATGCTGACGGCTGCCTCAGCCATCACACCTCTGGGGCTGCTGCATCTGCGCCCCCTGCAGAGATGGTACAACAGCCTCCACCTGGACCCGCGACTGCACAGGTGGGTCAAGATCAAGGTCACCAGAGGGTGTCTCACGCATCTGCACCGGTGGCAGGAGGGCACTTTTCTTCTTCACGGGGTTCCTCTTGGCTTGGTTCCTGCAAGGCGGGAGATTGTAACAACAGATGCCTCACCCAATGGCTGGGGGGCAGTATGGCAGAAGAGAACAGTCCAGGGGGTCTGGGGCCCTCGGTGGAAAGGGCAACACATCAATATGTTTGAACTCCGCACTGTCTACTTGGCGCTCAAGCACTTCTTACCCTCTCTCAGGGGCAAGCATGTGCTTGTCCGAACAGACAGTACTTCGGCTGTGTTTCATGTGAATCATCAGGGGGCAACCAGGTCACTGGGGTCTCTGAGAGAGGCCCAGAGGCTGTTGAAGTGGGCCCATTCTCGACTTGCATCCCTAAGGGCAATTCATGTTCCAGGCAGATTCAATTCAGTGGCGGATTACCTCTCACGCAAGACCCTGTGGAGGTTGCACCCTCAGGTGATAAAGCTGATCTGGGACCAGTACAGAGAGGCACAGGTGGACCTGTTTTCTTCAGAGAGCACAACACATTGCCCCCTATGGTTCTCCTGGGCAAAAGCCAGTGCTCCACTGGGAATGGACGCCCTCGTCAATGCTTGGCCGAGGGGGCTTCTGTATGCATGTCCGCCGATCCCCTTGATAATGCCAGTCCTCTACAGGGTGAAGTTGAATGGCCACAGGGTCCTCCTGGTAGCACCGAGATGGCCATCAAGGATTTGGTTTCCCATACTCCTCAGTATGTTAGAGGGAGTCCCCTGGCAGCTCCCAGTGAGGACCGACCTCCTGTCACAGATGGATGGCAGGGTGTGGCATCCATCCCCGGGCCTACTTCAGCTATGGGTGTGGCCACTGAGGGGGAGCGGCCACTAGTTGACCTAGAATCTTCAATTTGGGAGACTCTGCATAATGCAAGGGCTCCTTCAACAAGGTTAGTATACAGGAGCTGTTGGTCTGCATTTTCTTCTTGGTGCAGAGACAGAGGGCTGGATCCTGTATCATGCTCCGTACAAGATGTTCTTTGCTACTTGCAGCATTGTTTTGAGGCTGGCCGCGCAGCTTCAACTTTGAAAGTTTATGTGGCAGCAATATCCTTACATCATGGCCCTGCTGATGGCAGACCAGTGGGATCACATTATTTGGTGTCACAGTTTCTCTGTGGAGCTCGGAGGCTGCGCCCCCCTAGAATTAAACTTACAGCCACGTGGGACCTTCCTCTAGTCCTGCGGGCTTTGAGCCAGGCACCCTTTGAGCCTATGGCAGGGGCAGCCCTGAAGTATTTGTCATTTAAGACAGCCTATCTCTTGGCAATTACAAGCGCCAAGCGTGGAGGCGAGCTCCACGCCCTCTCCATTTCTCTCACATGCCTTAGGTGGAAGGCAGACTACTCGGGTGTGACACTGTTTCCAAATGTTTCTTTTTTGCCAAAAGTCTTGTCCCACGTTTATATTAATCAAGCTTTAGAATTAGAGGCCTACTGTCCTCCTCCATTTAGATCAGAGCTGGAGAAGGTGGCCAATTTATTGTGTCCCATCCGGGCACTGTGCTTGTACATTGAGGCTACACAGAGCTTCAGACTCTCAGAGCAGCTGTTTGTCTGCTTCAGTGGACGAAATAAGGGGCGTGCGTTGTCTAAGCAGCGGCTGTCCCACTGGGTTGTTGAGGCCATTAAGCAGGCTTATGAGGCTTCAGGTTTGTCTGCTCCTTCAGATGTTATCTGCCACTCCACCAGGGGCGTGGCTACATCTTGGGCAGCGATGGAGGGGGTGTCTCTTTCAGAGATCTGTAAAGCGGCATCCTGGAAGGCGCCTTGTACATTTTCGAGGTTCTATCGCATTAATGTGGCTTCAGAGTCCACACTGGCATCAGCCATACTTCCATTAGCATCTACATCTAGTCAGTAGGTGGGTCTGGTTCCTCGTGACATTGTTGGCATACTTCATCCACTTTGTTTACTGCCACTGGCAGTCAGGAAGGAATGAAACAGAACGGAAGTTACAGGGGTAACTATGGTTCTGTGAATTCCTGGATGACTGCCAGTCATTCAGGTCACTTGGAACTTTTCATTGCGAGAAGATTCTGAGAGACCGGAAGTAGGCTACCATGTGGTATTTATAGAGGTGTGGTCAGGTAGCCTACATGTCACTCACGTGACTTTGTTTACATTAGATCTCGACCTGCACGGAGTGCGAGAAGACACATTCACTTTGTTTACTGCCACTGGCAGTCATCCAGGAATGAAACAGAACCATAGTTACCCCTGTAACTTCCGTTAAATACTCTTACGAAATTAAAGTTTCTTGCTTTTGATATGGTGTACTCACTTTATTGTCCAATTTATCATAATTACATCAATGAAAAAATGGAAAAAAAATCAAAATAATTTTGACAATATCGTTTATCTGCAATAATATTTTGGAAAATTATCGTCTAGCAAAATTTGTTATCGTGACAGGCCTAACTGCAACAAAGGATAGAGAGGAGATTTCCGAATGAGATGAAGTACTGTATTGCTTTGATTGTATAACTTATTGTCACTCCACAATACCTCCCTAAAGTGACATGTCTGCAAAGAGGAGGGGGGCTGGGAGCACTTTCTGCATCTGTTGTGGTTGTGAAATTATTTTTCCTGACTGCACTGACTGTCCACTATAAAATGTGTGCTCAGACCTGTGTGTGCTCCTGTTTGTGTGTCTGTGCATGCATCGGGGTGGAACTCTGCTGTGCGCTGAGAGCAGAGGAGAAAATAAAATCGACTTGACTCTGAACCCCCGAATATAACATTAATGGAAACAGTCACCATTGTGTTATGAGCTGCACTATGATAAGGCACTGTGCTGTTATAAACAGCAGCCTGCCTTGTTTAACATTGTTTTTATCAATATTTTATCAGAATTTTCAAATAAAATGTTCTTCCTGATCAAACAAAATTTTCTCATCCATTGGTCTGTTTTCCCTAAATCTGTCTTGGAAAAAGGGGAACATTTTATATTTAGATTTATATGATATAGCAGACATGCTACTTTTACTGTAAATCTATAAACACAGGAAACATAATCCTGCTCAGCAGACCAACCATAGGGCCTGTGGTCTGCATCATTTTGACGTGTAGTGGCATTTGAATTAGGTTGAGATTCACATCAAGCTACAGCTTGTACATCAGAAAAGAGCTATGCAGATCTTTGATGGGGCCATTGCTTCAATTTGACAGAATTACAAAGCAGGCTTTAGTCTCCTATCACTCATATTCCTCCTCCATCAGCTGGCATGGCCTCTCTGCTCTCTTTGCTCTCTCTGGGTCCTGCTGAAGAAGTGATGGCAATGAGATAAAGCATCAGCAGCCTGTGCTGAGCTGGACACTGGCACAGAGACCGACTCGCACACAGAGACCGCGTGACGTCTCTATTGGCGTGTGATTAACCTTGGACTATCACAGGGTTTGATAGATAGATATGGAAAACTAACAAACAAAAAACATTATTGGCCCTCTTTCTTTAAACGCCTGGTTTCTTGGTGCAGAGTGGTCTAACCTATCCCTGTGAAGGGCTTCAGGTCAAGGTAAGAGACGTCAAACTTTTAACCCAAGTGTCACACAACAAAAGATAAACTTCAGAATAAATCGTACACATTGTAGAGCACAAAGGTCACTGTTTGAAACGTATTACACTGCGGCCTCATTAGTGTAACTCTTTGCAGATCTGGAACCAGATCCTGGTGAGTCATCGTGCTGCGCTGCACAGATGACTTCTTCAGACGAAGCAAAGAAAGTTGGCCAGGATCCAGGGATTTAAGAGTGCTGTAAAGGGGTCAGACTAACTGCTGCCAAGTCACTACAGAACCACAGCATGCATCCTTCATAAGCATTATTATAACCTAACGTACTAACAAAGTATACTGTAGAGGGATATTCTTTGAATCCTGACAGACACTCTCCTCTATATCATGACTGAAATATATATAAATATAATTCCTACATTGAGTTACCTGACAGAGTACTTGGTTAGCTTTCCAGGCTTACCTGACTAACAAATGCTCATTAAAAAAAGGGGTGTTCTGCTTTTACGGTATTCTAAACATGGGTAAAAAAAAATGACAAAACTGGATTTTCAAACCTCTATAGAGCAAGAGAGGAATTTCTAAAAAAGTGTATACACTTTTTTAGAAATCCCTCTCTTGCTCTATCAGAAGCATTTTGATGAGCAATCATTTCTAGAAAATAGCACCAGATCTTAAGTAGATCTCCATCAGACCTGCTGAAATGATGAGGTCATCACAGAGGGATCCCCCAACTGGTTCACCGTATATTGAAGGAGCAGACCTCAAACACCGAGGACTATCTAAAGCTACGCCCCAACCAGCTTTCAGAGGGCTGGCCAATCAGAGGGAAGGGGTCTGTAGAGCAGGGTTCCTTAAAGAGACAGCAGCTAAAATGAAGTGTTTAAGACAGAGGCTGAAATGAGAGTGTAAATGTAAAGATACTACAGGGGTACCAGAGGGACAGGATAAAAATAAAACTCTCAAAGGTTTGTTAAAAATTTGATAAACCTTGCTGCCTCTGCAGTTGGTTTTTAGATCAGCACGGGAAGGTGGAGGTGAATAGCGTACCTGTTGCATTATCTGCTTAATTGACAGTATGCTACCCCAAAGTTCCATAATTAAGTGCCACTGTACAGGTGAAAAGTTTTTTTTTTATAATGAATATGTGTTGGTTTATGCTAGCCTGATGCTAGCTAGCAGTCCCCCAACAAAGATTTTAGATGACTGACAAGAGAGTTCACTCTGTTCATTCTGCTACAGAACAAATACGCCCAGGTGCTGAGAGCGATGGGTGAACCTTCTTGACATCCAGCCAGTTTAGAGGCAAGAGACAGGAACAAATACACATGCACATGGTGATATATTGAGGCTGGCAAAATTATTGAGTTCATATCATTTATCCTTTTTATTTTTCATGCCATTAATTTTCTTTGACCAGAGTTTTTAGAAAACATTGTTTTGGTGACATGGTTTCATGTGGACGACAGGACTAGATGTATGAAAATATATGCGTTTTCCCAGATATCGTGTGGCCATGGTCCGAGTGTTATCAGACAGGGTGGATTACAAACAGTGAACTGGATTGGCTTATTTCCCATAGAGTATGAAAATGAACACATAACATACAAGAACATGGTCAAAAATACTACAAGAGTGGGTCTTTAATGAAACATGTCTGTCCCTGAACACATCCCTGAACATTTAATAATTCAAACTCTCCAATCCAAAAGATCCCCTTTTTACATTTTTTTTAAAAATCTAATTTTCAGCCATACATCAGGCTAAAATATTCAATAAAAAACAGATATGTTGGCCTTGCCTCTTAAAAATGGAGACTTCCCACTTGTCTTTGTCATGGATGAGAATGAATTAAGTATTCGTGTTATTTGGACTAATCAAACAAAACTAATTCTGTGTCTCTCCATCTTCCTGAATCTGTGCTGTCCTCTGTTTTTGAGTCTTCCTAAACCATATGTAAGATGCAGATATCTACAGCATGTGACAGACGATGAGGCGCCAAGAGTTTAATTGTGAGATGTTTCAGCAATTCTCTGCTCAGTGACTTTAGGGGCTCTAATTTTGTGGCGCAGCACAGGGGGCGAAGCCTGGCGCACAGTGTTATTTTTGTGTGGCACACCGCTGTGCGCTGCCAACTTGGTAGACCGTCTGCGCAGAGATGGATGTGACGGCGCACCAGGGGGAGTTGATGGTGCACCAGGGGGAGGTGTCAGCAGATTCATGTTGGCGCAGTGACAATTTTGTGCCAAAAACAGTGCAGAAAGTGCGCTGAAAGCTCGCCAGCTCCAACCTGGTCTATTCTCGGCACTAAGCGGAGCACACCCTGCGCAGCTGTAATTTGGTGACAGGCGCACGTGGGCTCATGTCAACAAAGCCTCAGACACAGGTTTCTAGAGTGTCAGGCACATTTTAATGCAATAAACAATCACAGCAATCACTATTTAATGTAACTGTCTGAACCAGCATATACATTTGTATCTATATTAACTGTCCCGTCACATCTGATGTCAGATTAAAGCCGTTTGTCATAATGTAAAGTTAACCTGACGGCAGCTTGAAGTTTGATGCACGTCTTACAATTAAACAATAAACACCAAAAAAAGTCGCTAAATTTGTCACTAGTTGCTTTTCTCTAATTTTGTTGCTGGGGGGTCCAGAAAGTCGCTAAAAATAGCAACAAAATCGCTTAGTTGGCAACACTGCGTGGACGCGCTCCTCTGCGCCTCTCTGCGCCTTGACTGCGCCTCTCTTAGCACTGCAGGAAACTTGCAAAGTGCGTCGGTCACGCCCTGTCCGCGTGGCGAAGGCCGGCACAGGGCAGGTGCGCCTGTGCTTGCGCCTGTTCTATGTTCTACAAAATTAGAGCCCAAAGTGTTATCAAAATGTTGTGTGGAGGCAGCGGTGAGGGGATGGAGATCCGGTGAGACCTGATCAGCTGGTCTCTGATGTGGTGTTCTCAGAAGTGAAGTTTGGACTCATCACGTCTTTCATAGCTCTGTTCTCGCTGAAGTGTCTGTGATAGTTTTCCTCTGATTGTCCGGCTGAGCTCATTTCTCCTGATTGGCCGAGGGTGTTTCTTGTAGCAGACTGTTTACAGAAATAGAAGTCTTCCTGTGAAGGGGCTCTGTTATTTCAGTTGAGGCTGAGGGAGAGAAAAACTCTCTGCTTTGATGTTGGAAATCTCCTCCTGGCTCTGTTTCAAGAACTCCCGGCTCTGAGAGGAAGAGGTTTGATGTGGAGGTTTGGAGCCAGAGCTGAAATAATGAAGCTTGCATTAAAGCTGGGAAATTGTACCGTCAGCCATTTTAGAGTAATGAGACAGATTCCAGAGGCTTTGTTCTTCAAATCAGAAGAAGAAATGTTTCTCCACTTAAACTCTGTGATGGTGACACAGGAGATGACACATTCATCTCTGTACCTCTAATCTCTGTTGAAGTTGTGATCTGACTCAGGGAACATGAAGGCTCTGACAGTGAGTTTCAGTCTCTTACACGTCTAACGGTCCTTGACACGCTGTGTGGTCATTGTTTCACTAACTTAATGGACTGCTTCAAAGCCTTTTTGTTCAGACCACAGGATGTTTTCATGTTTTACCATGTTTGGTACTAGAGAAGTTTTCCTTTTATTCCCATGTTGCTTTGAATATTTCTCCAGCACCATGTTAGTCCTGACAGCTTTAACTTTACCCAGAACACAAAACACATCCTGATCCAAAAGCAGCTGGAAACAGGAGGACGTTGTGACAGAGTTGGCCCCAGCTGAAAGACAGCTTGTAAGTACAACATGCTGGAAATCTGTGGCTGTCGGGTCAGTCCAAGTGTGTTGAAATATCCAGATTCCCAGGATGACATTTCTCATGTCCAGAACAGCAACTAGCTGAAGTACTGGAAGAACTTGGGCTGTCGGGGAAGTTGTCCAGTTCAGAAATAAAGCATGGTTTTATCTTGACATAAACTCAGAATAAAACGAGTTACATTCAGGGTTTGAGGGCCTAAGTAATGAATCTGAATGAACATCTCTGGGTCAGTATCACTTTAAAGTGCCTTAAGCCCAGTTTCCTCTAAGCAGTTTGGTTTGTCTTGGTACAGACATTTTGTGGCGTTTTCTTTGACTAAAACCAGTCCAGGTTACCAACCCGTACAGTCCCATTATAACCTCGTTTTTCACCAAGCAATCCAGTTTGGATCACTACAGTTTGGTATGGGTTGGATCAGTAAGGCCTGATCCTGTTTATGTTTCCAAAAACAGGGGGCCAGCCGTGCCCCCTCTTGGTAGGCGGCTTGTAAGCTGGATGCCAATAGTGGGATGTACGGGTCTGTGGGAACCTGGATCAGTTTTAGTCAAGGGACAGGCCACAAAATGCATGGCGTTTGGAGATGAACCAAACTGAACTGCTTGGTGAAAACAGAATTTTGTTTGTCTTAAGTGGAGGCTGAAACAGTGGCTAGTTGTGGAGTACCTATTTACACTTATATTTTATAATTTTGGTCATATTATATGAGTAGTTGGACATTAACAAGCTTGACGTGTCCATCTTGTCATGGTGAAATATCAGGTGATATAAAAACCTTATTTATTTGTTAAACAGTTCACAGTCAGCTTGCTAACTGTCATGTTGCTCAGTGAAGTTCCACAGTGTGCTCATTAAACGCTCACATAAGTCAAAAATGTCCGCCCTGTCGGTAAGCCTCTGTCATTTCAATGCATTCACTCTACGGTGGAATTGTCCATGACAGGGTGGATGTATTTTTCTGTATGCATGAACATTGTCTGCTTGCAGTTGGTGTATAACACACAGATGGGTTTGACCATCATGCATTTCTAACATCATAACATCTACTTCATACAATGAAAAGAAATGGGGAAGTCTCAAAGGCACCTTATGGTGATACTGGCTACTCTATGATGATTTTTCTCTGCTCATTTTCAGGTACAGAACCCTCCCAAAAAGTCATGTTTAATGTTTTATAGTTGTCCAGTATGGCGGGGGGAGTTGACTCATTTTCACCCCTTAGTCATTTTTAACTGTGGAGACCCTTGAGACAGTTTCCCTGGAACGATCATCTTTTGTAAATATTTTCAGGTCCCAGAAACGTAAAAAAAAAAAAATAAAAGGTCTACTTACAGGATTCCAACAGGACGTGAGATAGGCATTTTCAAGGGGTCCTTTAAACGTCTCCTCCAAAAGGGGCTCATCCAGTCAGCGTAAAACTGTATACACAAGTTGAAGAGACCTTAATAATGAAAAGTTTTATAAACATTTATTTTTTGTCATCCTGGGTGGCTCCGACTGGCCCTCAAATGTCGCTATTCTCCATTTAGTCCCTTTTTGTCCTCAGCCATTCATGCTTCAATCTGGCCAAAATGCATTGTACATAGAGGGGGTCCATCAATTAGTAATGTTTGATCACAGTCACAGCGTCCCCTGGTGGCAGGAAATTTTAATGCAGCAAATCTAAAAGTAATATCTCCAAGATGACTAGACAGATTTACAGTTGACAGCCAAACATTTTGACACTGAGCCGATGGAAACTATCAGCGCTGTCTGCTGGAGGACTTTCTAAAAAGCATAGACCTCCATTTTTTCTTTATCTTTATCTATTATTATGACAAGTGACCGCAGAAACTTTACAACCACCTTCTGACAAGAGCTGGCACTTTTTATTGTCTAACATTAAATACTAACTCATCCATACACTCAAGTCCTAAGAGAGTATTATATAATGATCTAGAAAAGTGACAAATGGAAACACAATTTTTGTCCTTTTCTTAGTACCGCCTCTGAGCTCACCACTGGGTATACTCTTCTTTATTTACAGAGCGATGTTCTGCTGATGAACTTTAAATCTGACATGAACATTCTAAATTTACAAATCTATCCATGGAAAAAGTCTGGACTTCCTTTTCTCCCCTTTGAATCTTGAAGGATGGAATTCACAGACCTGGCTTTGTGACTTTTTGGCAACTTGTTGTTAAACTGATTTGATGAGCCGGAACAATCCACAAGCCAGTTTTTAATCATATAACTTAATTAGCCTGAATGTTTTTAAACCCGTGGTGAAAAGTCTGGAATCCTGACTTTCTATGTGCAACTGTTGGCTAACTTTTCTTTTCTTCTGATGTTTTTCTTTTCTTTTATTATTTATTTTACTTTATACTGTTTTGATTGGTCAGGAAAAAGGAGGAAAAAGTCTGTAATTGGAGATCCTTGTGTCTGTATTTCAACAGAATGCTCTTCGGAAGTGTGGGGCTCTTCCTCTGGTGGGATTTTGTTGAATACTTCTGTGCAGTTTTTCCTTTCTTTATGAGAAAGTTGATTGTTGATTTCCCTCTTTGCACTTAAGTATTCATTGTTTTCACATGACATCACACACTTATGGAACGGCCCCCTGTAGGGCAAAAAAAGCCCCCCTACTCTTAGGTGTTCTGTATTACAGGGGAATTACTGGGCTCAACGGTCAACTCGTGTTTAAAACTTAAAAAAAAAGCTAACGAGTATTTGTTCTAGGGATCAAAACTGTGAGATACTCTTCTGCTCCTGGGCCCTGTTCTACAAAGCAGGATTACTGCCTAGTGAGGTAGCTTTGAGGATAGGTTCTGGATTCCCTGTTCTACTACACGGGATCACTTCTCAGCGAGGCGAGTCTCCATGGCAACATACGCTGAACGGCTAACCTGCTCCAAGGCAGGTTAGGTTCCAGATTAAACTCGCAGACTATAAAAACCCCGCCCACTGACCAATGAGCCCTCACGAAAAAATGGCTTGTCCGTTTTAGAAGATCCTGTAGACATCAGAGCTCGCATTGTCCGAGGAGCACTCCGGCGCGCGAGAGTTTTCAGGGACCGCACCGACACACTCTCTTTTTCGGATGACCACCTTTATGAAAGGTACCGGTTTTCCAGGGAGGGGTTGGTAGTACATGACACTTTCTACAGGTAGTTAAAGGGAATGAAGAACTCTCATTGCCATAATAAGATCTTCAATGCCAACACTTCTGTTCAATGACAATATTTTATTGCCTGTATTAAAATTGTGACAGGAATTCATGTAGGACTCATGTGGGCTACATATCACACAGAAAATAAATTCATCCAAGAAATAAATTAGGTATGGTGCATGTTACAGTAAAAGTGCATGGTGAACAGTGCTATTTCAGGATGATAATGGCACAAAAGATTTTTTTTGCACTACACCACTACACTTACGCATTTAGACTGTCAGTAATTTTCTGCCAGCACACCTTCTGTGCTTTAGCAGTGGCGACGGTGTTGCTAACGTTAATTACATGTTTCACCTCGCCTTACTTCCTCATGATCACCTCCTGCTCCTCCTGTGTGAAGTATGCGCTCCTTCTCTCTCCGCCTGCTTTGACGCTCCAGACTGCTCCATGTTCGCGATTGGTCAGATGCAGTGGGCTCCGCCTTATATGCGTGCACACGCTCATTGCCTAGCTGGATCCACCTATGAGGTTGATAACCAGCATCGTAAAACCGTGTAGCGAGACCGCCGGCTACCGCGCTCAGTTCAGCGAGGTAGCTCCAAGGCTACCTCGCTAGACTGAACTTGCTTTGTAGAACAGGGCCCTGGTGAGGGACCAAAAGAGTTGACCTGTGGCCAAGCCACGCCCCTCCACTCACTCAGACAACCAACGAACATTAAGTCACAGGTGCTATAGCAGGTGTCACAGTAGGAAACATTTCAAAGGATGCTGTTAAAGACTGATGGAGACAGAAAGATCACAGATCATCTTTCAGTCACCTAAAGGCTCTAAAGTCCACATTGGATGGATACATATCATTTTATTGTTGAGAAGGTGGTTAAAAAGCTTCAGGTACAGACTAAATGTACAGCTCTCAGAGCAAACCTGATAGAGGATCAGAACTGGTCAGGACAAAACTATAACCTCATTTTTACCAGATTTACCAAGAGTGGGTCTGTTAGTTTGGAGCTACAGTATTTACACTGAATTATTCAGCACAATATTTGACAACCTTTGTTAGCTCGGCTATAACAGATAAGCTAATGAAGCTAAGCTCCAGATGCTAACATTAGCTTAACTAGAGCCCTTTGGACAACAGCTAACAATGATGTATGATCACTGAAGAACAAAAACTAGAACACAACAGGCCAATGAACTCCCAACAAGCAAAGAGACATGATGAACAATTCAGCTAGGAGCTAAAGTTAGGCTAACTTTACCTAACGTCAGAGAAAATCCCAAGTGTCCATCAGACTGCTTCTGCTTCATTTGATTGTCTCAGAGCTGATGTTTGTCTGCTGCACAGCGTTACTCAAAGAAGACACTTCCTCTCTTCAGATGTGTCTCAGGAAAAGCTGAAAAATTCACGCCGCCACCCAGACTCTCAGGATACCTTGTGTCAAAGTTGCATGTACACCATGAGCACTGTTTGACCATTTTTAAACTTAAGATCTCAGAAAAACTCATAAGAATGAATGAAAACCGACTTTCAGCATTGCATTTTAATGAAAGTACGAGCAGAGAATGTCCGATATGGGAATAGCTATATGAACTGTGATTGGCTTATTGCTTTTGAGGGCAGGACTTGGCCATAGGCCAATAAAAATAACCAAAATGCACAAGTTTTTGAGCAGAGACATGTTAACTTGTCCTCCTCTTGACATGGTTGGTTCTGTCCATCTACATAAATATAACATCTCCATCTTAGATTTGTTGATGAAGAACTTCTCTCCATCCGTCAAACTGTTGTTTTATTGACCAGCAAACTTTGGAAGAAGAAAGAACAGTCAAAACACTAAGATGTTTGTTGTTACGATGGCATGAAGGCAAGTGAAGGACTCCATAAGATTGACAGAAACATCACCAGATTTAAGGTTTGGAAAAGATATTTCTTATTCCTAAGCGGATAAAAAAGCGTCCCAGGATTTCAGTGTGTGAGTCACAAGTGCCCAAAACTTTCAGTTTCTCTTCAAATCTCATTTTTACAGTGGATGACAGATATGATGGAGATATTTGTCAGCTTGAAGAGATAAAAAACAAACAGGTTTCTGCTGTAGACCACTGTTATCCAGAGCTCTATTTACTACCCTCCAGGCTTTGATCACACGACCGAAAACTCTGAATTCCAAGCAACTGTTAAAAAAAATGAGTCTCTGTCTTCACCCACTGGTGATTGTTGAAAATCTGATTTGAAGGAATAAAAAGAGGTGTTGTCTCACAGAGAGTTTTCTCTTTCATCAGAGTCATTTCAGGATCAGTCCTCTGGGTTTGATGAACTTCTGCATTTCGTGTCAATCAGTCCAGAAGTTGCTGAAATATTTCCGTCCTGGCACAGAGCACGGGGAGTGAAACCACAAACCTCAAACAGTGCATCACTGCCGCGCCTTTTACTGGACCTTGGCCTCTACAGAGCTGCACTCGGATGGTCATACAAAGAATTACATCCCCCGCTTCATGTTTCATCTGCACTGATGAAATCAGCAGCTCTTAGGCCCAGCAGGGAGCAAGAAAGAGAGACTCGTTAAACAGACTTCCACTCAATACAAGCAGCTGCTGTCAACCCTTAATCTAAAGGCAGGTCAGATAAATCTGAAGGGAGTCCATTAGAGTCTGATCAGTCCTGGGATCTTTAGGGGTTTGTGCTCTTGGAGAATCTTCTTTGTGTGACAAACTGAAGAAATAAAAATGGTTCCCAGCGCTTATCGTGACAAACAAATGGAGCCTGGAAGTCATTCCCACTTTCTTCACTCTGTGCCTGAGCTCAGAAGGCCCAGCCAACCCTGCTGGGTACACAACTTTTGGAGGAGACATGCTCTGACTCACTGCTGTCTCTCTCTCTGTCTCTAACACACACACACACTCACACACACACGTCAGAGAGCAGCAGGGGAAACCCCTCCTAACGCCTTGCTGTTGTATCTTTTTATGGTTCGACATAAATCACTGATGTGAACTTACACCTCGTCCTCTTAGGGTGGGGTGTGTCTTTGTGTTAGCTGTGACCCCTGGGCTCACACCCTGGCTGTCGCTTTTTTCAGTGAGTCAACCTGACATGTGCTGGGACTCAGAAAAAGGAGGAGAGAGGATGGGGGTGTGGCTAAAGTGGAATTTAAATTGATGAGCTGAAGTTGAACATTACTCAGATTATGGGCTGTAGAGCATATGGTCACTGAGGACAGATGTTCTGTCAAAGACTTTATGATCCCTGAGGCTCAACCCCTTGACTGGCGGGACGCTTTATGGTCCCTGTGATGACGGAGGCTGAGGTTCATGTGGAGGATCGGATGAGAGAGGCAGACAACAGGTGGTTAAGGAGAGGAAAGGGAGGATGTTGGGTGAAAGGGTTCAGAAAAAGAGACCAAACGATGATGTGTGGTCTGCCAGCAGGTCATCTCCACACACTTCACACAAAAGCAGGTCCAGATGATACTCCAGCATCATCATTGACCAAGACCCAACACCAAGATAGGACAAGATTATCTCCTATCCTACTTTATACCAGGCTTTCTAACTCATCACCTGACTGTGTGAAACTTGATCCTGATTGGTCAAAAAAACCCTTAACCCTGACCCACACGAGCAGAGCCAGAGAAAGCTAGCTGACACACGTTATTTCAAATCAATCCAAGAACAAAGTTCAGTTCATCCCCGTAGGCTGGAGGGTGAAGAAAGGCTTGACCTCCCATACTGCTTTTAGAGACTGAAGGTATGACGAGCAGGCTGCATGCTGGGAGCTCAGTGATCAGGAGGGGTAATAGAGCACTATGAGCTCTTTAAGACAGGGTGGTTTATCCATTAAGAGCTTTGAAAGTCAGAAAAGAATTTTAACTTCTTACACTGGAGAGATGTGCACTCTCCTGGTCCTGGTCAGTGCCCGAGCTGCAGTTGTACGGTCAGGTTTTCCTGTATCGCACTGAGACTGTGTCTGTTTCCAGCAGAAACAAATTTCTGCTTATCCAGGTCCTTACATCTTTGAGGCGTGCTTCAAGTTTAGACAAGTGGCTGGTTTCTTCAGGCTTTATTGACAAGTTCAGCTGAGGATCATCTGTATAACAGTGTAACTTTATGGAGTGTTTCCTCATAATAGTGCCAAGAGAGAGTATATACAGTACAAGATGAAAAGAACTGGTCTGAACACTGAACCTTGAAGAGCTCAATAACACATCCTGTTGTGCACAGAGGATTTATGTTCACATGTGTGAACTGAGATTGATCAGATATGATTTAAGCCAAGCTAAAGTGTTTTCTATAGTGCTGAGTACATGCCCTAATCTCTGCAGGAGGATGTGATCATTTGTAGCATTGAAAGCAGCATAAAGACCGGGAAACATGGGCACAGAGAGGAGACCACTGTCCAAGGCCAAAAGTAGATCGTTGGTTACTTTCAACAGCACAGTCTAAGTGCTATGGTGGGCTCTGAACCCAGACTGAGGCCCCGTTTACACGGAGACTCCCGCAACGATTCTTCCTTTGCGTTTTCAAAAGCCACCCGCGTTTACATGAGGACGGCGTGAAAACGATCCGCGTTCATACGACTCCAGGAGGAGAAGTCTCCTCTTCTGTTCTTTCTTTTTCTGCCGTTTTGTTGTGTGAGACGGTCGGGAATCCAACCATAACGCGCATTACCGCCACCTACTGGCTCAACTGGAAATGTGGCTGAGCGCGGAGCCTTCACCTGAAACTGCGAGTGCGCATGCGGTGACGTCAGCGTTTCACCCTGAGACGCTCCGCTCTGTGTTTACACGAAGCTGGATGGAGGAGCGGATTCAGATCTTTCCACTCTGGGGAGCGTTTTCAAAAGTTTGCGTTTTCACTGAAAACGCAACGTGGTCTCGTCTAAACGGAAGGCCAAAACGCAACGAAATGTTTGCGGAATCGACCGTTTTCGGCGTCGTGTAAACGGGGCCTGAGAGTCCTCAAAAATACTGTTTCTATGTTGGAACTCACAAAGCTGACTGGTGACAACTTTTCTTACCTCACTGCCTCACCACCTAAAGGATGTGCTGGTGTCAGATGGCACACCCTGGGAGGTCCTGTAGTTCCTGTAGGTCTGTGTTTTGACAGGTCAGGTCTGTTTGGAGGCTGATGGTGATGATGATGTGGCTGATTGGTGTTTGTCTTAGCCCTGATGAAGCTTTGTGGTTTCTCCTCCATGGAGATGCTGTGGGGAGTTTTTTCAAAGCACACATGACAAGAGGAATGCAGAAAACTAACGTCTCTCTTAGGGTATGTGAATATTGTTTGGAGACCTTGTGTGCTAAGTAATAAATCTCGAAACAGATCAAACAAATCCTGGGAGGATCTTCTCAGTTATTAATGTTGCTCTTCCTTTTAGTTTGGTTTCTGTCGAGAGGCAAAGTAAACACAGATGAAGTCATCATGCTTGAGAAAAACTGAATTTTACCATTTAATGCACAAATTTATGAGTCAAAAAAAGTCAAATGAGGTTTAAGCTTTAGTGCTCCACTCTTGCTGATGACCCAGCCCATCCAGCCAATACAGGGAGATGAAAATGCCCTTACTGGCTCTTCTCCACTGGAACCACTGTGCCCCATCCATCAGCGTAATGATCAACTGATCAAAAATAAACTCTGGTTTGATTTCTCTGCCTGAAACATCCGTCAGTAAGCTGGCAGAGGATGGGAGAGGGGAGCTGGTGAGAGAAATGGTGACACAGAGTTGATGTATGAAATAGAAAAGTGTTTTGTTTGTGTTTGTTGTGTCTCAGCGAGGTCTTTGCTAATAATAACAAGCTTGTGTTCATTTATCTGACACTATAAACATCATCTCAGACAGAGGACCTTTTGTCAGAGACATCAGCTAATGGTAGGCTTTGCTTAATGGAGAATAAATGAAACACTCTGTAGTTTTGACTGGTCATACTTCAGTGTGTGTTTATTATTACATGTCATATTCCAGCTGTATCGCTCTATAATGTTCAAGCACATCACAGAATATCTTTGGCTTGCTCCTGCTGTGATAGATTTCTTATGATAAGATCTTTCTTTGGACAAATCTTTGGGGACATCTAAGCGGTTTGTCTCAGGGTCTGATTCACAAAGCAAAGTACTCTGATGACTTTCACGTGTAGAAATATCTACCAAGTCCTGCAGCTCTGTGCAGTCTGCTCCAGTTTTCACCTGACTGTGACTGAAATGAGCTGTTGGCATCTCCACCCTGTGCTGCCCAGAGCTGAGCTGTGAGCTCTCATCCTGTTGGAAATAAAGTCCATCCACTGACACAATGAGCCTGATGTAGAGAGGAAGTCTTTACCCAGTACAGATGGGAGGGTTCACAAAATGCATGTTTGGAGTTTTCTGTTCGGTTCGGTGTACATTGTTGTTGTTTTTAACACCCCAGCATATCATATATCCTAATAATCCACCGTTAAAAGATTATTTTTGATCCATTGTGTCATGTATGGTCATAAATAACCTGAAAAGATGACACAGTTTGACATATGATACGTCATTAAAGCTGGGTGAAACATTGCTAGTTAAAAACATACCAACTCCTCAGTAAGGAAAGTCTCTATTGGCTGTCCCAGAAGTCACTAAAAGTCACTAAGTGATGTCATTGCCTCAATTGCATATTATGCTATTTGCTTGTAATAGATATGGAGGCTGTAGAAGAGAAGAATAACATAGGAGAGACGAAGAGCAGGTAAAGAAAACCCCACTGTAAATGTATTAAGAACTCATGGCAGTACATGATGCTCATTGAGAAGAGTAAGATGAAAACATGCTTTCACATCAGAGTCTACAAACTTGAATAAAAATCACTAGATTTGTTGCTAGTATTTTTTTTTTTTAAGTCACCATAGGGGTCTAAAAAGTCACTAAATATAGTAACAAAGTTGCTGTGCAACAATCAGTTGCCGCTTTATCGACAGCTTTCCTGATGCTATAATCAGAGCTCACACTAAGGGGCCGTTTACATGACAACAGTTCTAGGACAGGATGCGACAGTATTGTTGGGTTCCAGCGTTTTAGCCAACCTTAACCTCAAACTTTTAAAAATGGCCCTAGTGGATTTTTTCTGGAAAGCTGCTGCCACCATTGCCTTGTAAACAGCATTTACAGCAGCGTTTCCAGCAAGAACGCTGATGCTACGCTCCACTTCCCACATGCATATGTAATGGTACAACAGTACCGTTGTTAGATTGTCATGGACGTCCATGTTGAGCTTGTGCTGCTCAATCTGATGAATCTGTGACTGTCTTTAACAAAATGAGCATCTATTGCTCCATAACTGCTCTTAGCATTCACCAACACACCAGATGATCGGCCCAACTCTACTTCAGAGGAGATCTACCAAAAGCTGCTTCTGGACAAGACAGTTAGAGCGCCACCTACAGGCCTGGCATACTTACTACAGTGTTTTCAGTCCCTCAGGGTTTCTGTGTAAATGCAGATTTTTTTCTCTGCATCTTGTTTTGAGGTGAAACGTTGTCGTGTATCCCTAGCTCTAACTTTCTGAACCTGTTAGCACCAGTGTTGCTAACTGTTAGCTGTAATCAGGCACATGTGACTGGAAAAGGGCCTGAGACGATATTAGCAGTTTTTGAAGCATATAACCCTTTTTTGTGTTTTGTAAACAATGACTTTTGGTTTTTATGAATTCTATTCTTTGGTGAATCAGGTCCAGAGTTTCTCCACCTGTTGACGTTTACTGAGTTTTGCACAGTTTGTCTCTCTGAGCTCCATTGACTTAAACCTCTGATTTGTTCTGGTTGAGCTGTAAATGTTTTCTGCCATCCTTAGCTTCATGTCTAAAATATTGAAAATATCATTGAAGACTATGATGAATAAGACAAAAGCTGAACGTGTTCAGTTTGTCGTAGAGTCAGGTACAGTCTGGTTTTGTAAACCAGGGGTGGGCACAGTTTACCTCTAAAATAAACACGGTTACTGCACGTAGAGGGATGGCAGTAACCAGAGAGGCCGCCGCCACATAGCTCAGGTGTGTGTGTAGAAACCAGAAACCAAAGCTGTGCTGGAAGCTTACACACACACACACACACACACACACACACACACACACACACACACACACACACACACACACACACACACACAAATCTTGTCCTCAGGTAATGAAAAGAGAGTGTTCCAGTGCGTGTCAGCGCAGGTCTTCACTGAATGACAACATTGGACACATTCCTACAGCAATACACAGCTGACAGCGATCAGTCCTGTCAGCTACATGACCAACACACACTCTCCACACTCCTCCCTTCACCCTGTGCTCCTCCAGTGATGAATGGACTGTAAATCATGAGTGTGTGAAAGAAAGAGAGAGTGTGTGTCTAATGGGGCAGAAGGCAGGCAGAGTCCTGGCAGTAAATAATGCAGTGAGAGTGTGTGTGTGTGTGTGTGTGTGTGTGTGTGTTTGAGTGAGTGTGTGTTTAAAGGGGTTCAATGGAAGCCTCTTCAGTGCCATCTGTTGTGTAGACAAACACGCACTCACACACACAGACACACACAGTGCTCCCCAACCCATTCTGTTTCTGTTAGTTACCAAAACGAGTATTTACTTCAATTTTTCTAAGATCCTCTTAAAATGAAAACTCTTGATGGTATTGGTGTGAACATTGACGTGTCCCCAGTTTGTATCAGTCATGATAAAGTCATGTAGCTGTAAAGGAGCTGTGTTACAGTCAGCCTCCCCAATCTAAATACAGTGTTGAGTCTGTATTTGGATTGTGTCTTTTTATGTGTTTGTGCGTCTTTTTTGGAGTATTCTCTTTTTAAAATTTGATCTGTTTGTGTTTGTACTGACCAACAAGTAGAAACTCCCTAATACTGAGTCACCTATTTTTTCAGAATGTGTTGTTACTTTCAGTCAGACTGAGAGGAGATGAGGTGCTGTGCAGCTGCATAAGGTGGAGGACTCGCTGCAGCTGCTCTGGGTTTGACTCTGGCCCCAGTCTTTTACTGCACATCATGTCCCCACGGATTTCCTATCCCTCTTTATACGTCCTGTCAAACAAATTTAAATGCCAAAACACTCAAAGCTGAAGGAAGGAGAAGAAAACATCCTGTATTGTAATAAAAGTCAGCAGAGTTTCAGACAGCAGAGTTTCAGACAGCAGTACTAACGCTGAGAGAAAAGCAGGTCATACTGTTGGAAAAGCTTCAGCATTAAACGTATTAAAATGTATGAATTACTTGTTTCCTGTGAGCTGCTGGTCAGGTTTAACTCTCAAGGAGCTTTAGTGCCACCAGGGTGTTAAAAAGGTTTGGTGTCTCAGCAGGGGTGTATTTAGTGGTTTGGGGCCCAAGGCAAACCCAGTCAATGGGGCCCTCCATGTCCTTGTAACTCATCTTCCTCAGAGCTAGACTGGCCTTCCCTGGGTCCACTGTCTCTTTCCCCGAATCAAGGCATGAGACAGTGCTAATCTTGTTCATGGTAACTTAAGGCAACTAAAAGCATTTCCTCAAGTTCTGTACTTTAGTTTGATTTTGAAAAAAGTGAATACATAATTTAGTCCACTTTGTCCTGCATTTGAAATCTTTTATGGTCAATTGACAGCTCATTTGTCCCACAGTGGGGAATTTACAGAGTAACAGTAACAAACAAGAAAGCATGAAGTTAAAAACATTACAATAGGTTAATATCGAAAAAAAATAGTTTAGTAAAGAAAAATATGTAAATATCAAGCACAACAGAAAACTGGAAAATATCTACTGAAAGAGGTGATATTTACAGTGTCCATACTTTTTTGTACTATTATTTTAAAGTTAATGTATTTTTATTTGACCCCCTGTCCAGTGAGTTCTGTTTCCACAAAAGAGATTTTCTACAATAATGTTTATCACCAACTCAAAAAGTTTGATTTTGAGAAAATGACCCTATTTCCTGGGCTAGATAAAGTCCTTAAAATCCTAAAAGTCTGATATGTTTATCTCAGATCTCAGAGCAACATTGATTTTATTCCCGACTTGGTTGAAAATAAGAAAAAAATGGGGAAAAAAGTGTTTTTTACCACTTTCTTCCTGAATCAAATTTTCAGATGTGTTGTAACATGGAATAGCCCATTGAATAAGAAGGGAGGGGGAGTACCCAAAACCATCAAAGATTAAGCCTTTTGATGGATTTTGAAGCATGTGAAGTAAGATTTAGAAAAAAGAAATGCTTTCAGTTGAAGAGAACTTCATGAATCAGTTTTTAAGAGATGCTTTGGGGGCCCCTGGGAATCTTGGGGCCCCAGGCAACTGCCTGTGTTTGCCTAATTGTAGCTACGCCCCTGTGTCTCAGTCAGTTTAATAGACTAGTAATGTATACATCTCAACAGTTTAAAAGTTTTATTTGGAGAGCTGTCACATGCTCACATCAACATCAGAGACTCCCAGAGGGACCTATGGTTACTACCTATAATGGCACATCAAAGCCCTATTTCCAATGAGTAGTCCAGTATGGATCAGCACTGTTTGGTACAGGTTGGATAGTAAAACCTGATCCTGTTTGCGTTTCCTAACCGTGCCCTTCTTGGTAGGCGGCCGTGTATGCCAGGTGCTGAGAGCCGCATCAGCTATGTAATAGCGTGTCAGCATAGCAGCAAGACACAGTGTACCCCACTAATAAATCCAACCAAGAAGGAAAAACAGACCCAGTTTTGTTTCCAGAGCAGTTTCACGCTGTTTGGTGATGACATTTTCCTAATTGAAAGAAAGTTCTCTTCAGGAAGTTGACTGGAGATTTAGGCCCCGTTTACACGGAGACCCCCGCAAAAATTCTTCCTTTGCGTTTCCAAAAGCCACCCGCGTTTACATGAGGACGGCGTGAAAACGACTCCAGGAGGACAAGTCTCTTCTTCTGTTCTTTCTTTTTCTGCCGTTTTGTTGTGTGAGACGGTCGGCAATCCAACCATACCATACCACCGCCACCTACTGGACCGGAATGGCTCAACTGGAAATGTGGCTGCGCACAGAGCCTTCACCTGAAACTGCGAGTGCACCCTGAAACGCTCCGCTCTGTGTTCACACGAGGCTGGATGGAGGAGCGGATTCAAATCTTTCCACTCTGGGAGCGTTTTCAAAAGTTTGCATTTTCACTGAAAACGCAACGTG
This sequence comes from Halichoeres trimaculatus, assembly GCF_033239565.1. Lineage (NCBI taxonomy): Eukaryota > Metazoa > Chordata > Actinopteri > Labriformes > Labridae > Halichoeres > Halichoeres trimaculatus. The sequence goes on along the minus strand of NW_027437181.1, from coordinate 41,628,633 downwards.
GTCTCATCTAAACGGAAGGCCAAAACGCAACGAAATGTTTGCGGAATTGACCGTTTTCGGCGTCATGTAAACGGGGCCTTAAACACAGCAGGGTTATGTGTTGTTCTTTGTTACCACTGTCACACTGGAAGTGACCATTCTTTCCAACAATCAACAAACTAATGTGTTTCTAGCTCCACTGGTTTTAGTCAAAGGAAATGCCATAAGCATTGTACAATTCAAACTGGACCATTTGGTGGAAATTGGGCTTTCAATTAGACCTGAGACTGACAGGTAGAGGAGAGAGGGACACAGGAGCTCAGAGTGTCAGTCTTAGTCTGAAGCAGCATAACCAAGACCTGGTCCAGACCTGATCCAGCTCTAGCTCTAAGATTCATCAGGAAGGAAAGTTTCAGGCCTACTCTTAAAGAAGACAAGGTGTCAGCCTTCTGGACCCTGACTGATGGATGATTGTTAATAATTTGTCACTCTGCGTTACTCCTCCCAAACACATGAGGACAGCATACTCTTTGTGATTGTCAGATCTTCTGTTTCCAGTCGTGCTACATTTTCTGCTTTTCCACACTGAAGCTGATACATGTTGCTGTTTATTTTACAGTAGGTATTTCAAGGAAGGAGAGAGAGGAGGACATGAAATGTACAGCTGATTTGTGTGATTTCAGAAATGTTGAAAATATTGGAAACTGCTCAGGGGAACAGTCACAGGGCTAGCAGTCTGTGTTGTTTCCTTGTGTAAGTTACATTTAGGAGTCAGTGCATGTCAGGCTACATGCGTGGGCTTCTGCAAAAAAACCCAAAAAACCTTTGATGGCTCATGCTCATGCGTTGTTTGCTCTGAGCTGTTTGACAGAAGCTCACATAAAGAAGATTTCCCTTGTGTGTCACTGCTCATTGGACTCTTCTGGGTTTGATTCTGAAAAACGTGTTTTCACCACTATCATAATTTTTTTTTTCATAGTAGTAAAAGTAGTGGTTTCCTGTTTCGGAGTCACCCAGCTGACGTCTTCCTCTCCCTTTCTGGAGGAGAACAATCTGAGAGAGATCCAGATCAGCAGGATTGGTTACAGTGGGATTGAGACATGTCAGCTTCTGGGGGTAGAGTTAAAGAAACACTAAGCAGCTTTTCTCCCTGGGCACTCTTTGTGTACCTCTCTGTTTAGAAATCTTTGATTCATGTGTTGCCAGTGAGCTGTGGCTGCTGTTTTCTTCTCTTTGTTTACGCCTCAGTCCCACAAAAAACAGAAACCAAAAACAAAACGTTATGAGAGTTTGAAGCCAAGAATGGTTTACAGCCCGAGCTAACAAAAACACTCATCCCAAACAATGCTCTATAAAAAAGTTTGACATAAAATCCTCTCTGAAGAACTTTACCAAGACTCAGAGACGCATCTTGTTTCGTCAAAGAGTGTGTGAGTGTGTGAGGATTATTTTGTCTGAGTGTTTAATACTGCAGCACACTATGGGCAGACATTCAGAGTAGACAGACACTGACTCCAGACATGAATTTATCTCTCACCAGAGTTTATCGTTATTACTATTATTATTATTGTTATTGTATAATAATAACAATAATAATAATAATAAGGGCGCTGGGCAACGATTAAAACTTTTAATTGTAATTAATCGCATGATTTCCCTGATTAATCGTAATTAATTGCATCGTAAATTCAAAATCTAATAATGAATTCAAAAGCAGTGTAAAGTGCACTTTTATTGGAATGTTCTGCCATATGAATGAAAGTGCCATAACATCTGTCATGCAAACACTAAATCAGTACTTGTTATACAGTAATAGTTAAATCACATATTTAGTGCAAATCAAATTTACAAAATGTAAATACAAAATTAAAGCTTATTGCCACTGTCAGCGCATTAAAGTGATACTCCAGGATGGAACAAGTTGGGTCCTATCACAAGGTTTAGGGCAGAAATGACCCCTACAGCAGTGTTTTTATGCAGCAGAAGCCCAGAGCGCTCACACCAAACACCCCCTCCCTGCTCCTCTGTTGGTTTCCTCTGCACTCAGACGGGGCCATATTTTACTTGACCAAAAACACAAATAAACGGACTCCCACCGAAAAAATCTGATATCGGTCTGCATTCACGCTTTATTTAGAGAATTTTCAGCGCGTTGCTTTCACACAAAAACACTGCTAAATAAGGCTCTAGTTCTCATCGTGTCTCTTCGTTCTGGCAAACTACCTGTGTTTGTTTCTATCTGGCACGCCGTGCGCGCGGACTGATACACTAAGCGGCGATGCACTAAGTTCCGTGGCGTTGCCCCTCTTCTCCATGCTTGTTTTGGTTACTCATCATGTTTTTCCGCCAATTTCACTTTTGGTTCCGCCGCGGTCAGCAACAGACATTTACAAAATAAAAGCATGTGAGCAACATGCACATAGTGCGATAAAATATTCAACGGCGTTAATAGATTGATGGGTTAACACGAAAATAACGCATTAACTTGCCCAGCACTAATGATAATAATAATAATAATAATAATAATAATAATAATAATAATAATAATAATAATAATAATAATAATTTGTACCTGAATTCCTCTCTGTTGTAAACTTAATAATAATGATGATAAAAATATTATTATTATTATTATTGTTGTTATTATTGTGATTATTATTATGTGATGATAATGATCACAACAACAACAACTATAATAATGATAATAACAGTAATAATAACAATAATATTTTTATCATTATTATTAAGTTTACAACAGAGAGGAATTCAGGTACAAAAACATGCAAAAAAGCATATAAACCAAACAACTCATGGAAGTGAGCTGAGTTGTTTGGAGCCTTGAGCTTGTCACAGTTATGAAGTCAGCTAGTCTAGTTTGACATTTACCTATTAGTATTTCTACTAGAGCCCAACTGATTAATCGGTCGGGCCGATTAATCGGGCCGATTATGCCTGTCACCAATTTATCAACATTGGCCAAAATGTAGCCGATTATAAAAATTTTTGCTCCACAGAGATTCTGTCCTTCCTGCTCCTGCGTGTCTGTGTGTTGGGCTGTACACTGCCTGAGTGCCCGCCCCCTCCGACCACGATTATCTAATGTAAGACTATGGAATGACATTTTAACATTGTGTTAGTTGCTTTTTTGTGAGGTAAACAGAGATAAATGCTACTGTTAATTCACACATCCACCATTATCTAATGTAAGATACAGCGTTTTAATGATGTGTAAGTTGCTCATTGTGTGTTTACAGTTTTTATTTTTTTTCTACTTTCTGTGTTTACAGTTTGACTTCTTAATTTATTATTGTGTTTACAGCTTTTTCTTATTTATCATTGGTTTACAGTATACATCCTGTGTATATCAATGAATTTATTATATATATCAGCCGATATATCGGACATCGGTCAATATATCGGATATCAGCTTTTTTTTTGCCCCCAGTATCAATATTGGCATCAGCCCCAAAAATCCCATATCGGTCGGGCTCTAATTTCTACATTTGGAATTTTGCTCACAAAGAGAAATTGTGATATGTTTCTGTGATGGCAGTTTTTTTTTTTAACACTGCATTATATTGATATACGCTAAATGCTAGCATACACTGTAGTTTATATGTTAGCACCAAACCTGCCAACACTCCTGTTTTCTGTGAGAGTCTCTCGTTTTCTAAGCCTCTGTCCCACTGAACTCGTGATCTGAATTTCTCCAGATTTTCTATCAAATTTCCTCATTGATACTTTAACAGACTGGATAATGAGAATTTTACTGTTTAGATTAGTTATTTTCTGTTTGGGAATTACAAGGGTCTGTGAATGCATCACCTGTGATCAGCAGTTCCTCAAGCTTTGTCACAGTCTAATGTTGTTAGCTATGGTTACCACCAAACCAGCACAATGTTTTCTTTGTTGGTTTTGGTACATTAATAGATGTGTAACATGCTAAATGTATTGAACAGGAGAGAAAGAGCTGAATTGATCGTGTTCAGACTTAAGTATCTTAGAAGGGAAGACGCAGCATTCAATAAGTAAAGCATGAGGTGCAGCCAACACAAATGCCTTGATCCCCAAATAAAAACAAAGATAGACACACCTGTCCTGATTTGATTCTCAGGACTGGTACTATGGGAACAGAAACAGATCCAGCCCCTCCTTTAAACATGCTGCTGTCTAAAGCCCAGTCCAGTTTGGTGACAGACGTCAGGGAGGCAGACTTCATTCTTTAGGCTCCATAAGCCCCCTGCTGTAGATTTTAAACCTGCTTCATTTCTTTTCCTCATGCTTCCTCTCCACTTTTTCCCAGAGCTCCAGATTTCCTTGGCACCTCCCCTCTGCTTCCCCCTGAGGGAGGAGGGGGGGGGCCACAGGGAGGAAACAGGAAGAGGCTGATCTTTTCTTGGCCCAGACTGGTTGAGGTCAGTTTTCATCACAGCTCTCGATTTTTAGATCCAAACCCAAAACTAGCTCTGAGAGTGGAGGTAAGATCAGTCCACGGACCTCTGAGGGCGATCTCAACAAGCTTCATCCTGACAAATCAGGGACAAACAAAGGGTCAAAGTGTGTACTGACTCTAGAAATATATGAGTTTCATGTTTTGAATTGAACTAATCAAATGAATAAAACTGGGACCTCTTTTTGTCGTGTTTGATGTGCTAAGGTCAAAAGAGGCTCTTGAGAAAAATCACAGCAAAAAATCCCACACTGAATATGTGTTTACCCTACAAAATGTGCAGAACCACAACGTGTTGAATCCATCATAATAACATTATATTTATACCTGTCTCTACCTAATTGTGCACTAGGACATGGTTTGGGTAGAGATGATGCTCTTTACTTTGACCACAGTCCACTACTCTCTGTCCTCGGCCTCACCTGAGAGGAATATGGTGGTAACCTGCTCTTATGAAGGCCAGCATGCTCAGGCAGCGGCTGCTCAGGACTCCACCTTATTTCCTGTCGTAACAGAGCTGTCAGATGCTCGACTGTTGACTTCAATATTGAACTATTTTTGTATTAGTACACAAACTTAATTCATCTCCTTCTGAGTCATGCCTGTTTGTCTTTGAGCTGATGTGTTCTCTGTTACTCTCTGGGCTCTGAGTGCTCTGGCTGAGAGGTGAGCTATCGGACAGTCTGACCAGGTGAGGAGATAACACACTGTAGAGTGTGGGATCTGTGCAATCATGATGCTCAGCTAAAAGTCATTCTACATTGTCCTCTTGACTTAGCTTAAACATCTTATTAATTCATTCAACTGCCCACTGAAACACACAACCGGCCGCTTCGTGCACACTGCTAACCTCCCTGATTTCATTCAGTGGCTTGATGATGATGATGATAATACTGTGATTTGATTGGTTTGAGGCCAAAGACAGGGTGGCTTCCTTTGACACAGTCTTGGCCAATCACAGGTGAGCAGTGTCACGACCCCAGCCTCATCTGATTGGTTGATCATTTTTGTTTTTTTTCACCAAAGGATGCCAACTCTGCTTGGCTTCCTTGCAGGCAACAGTGTGCAATATTGTATTTTCACCATTCATTCACAGAACAACATTTAGGAGGGTGCTGTTTTACACATCGTAAAATGCTCAATAAGTAGAGGAGAGAAATAAGGAAGAGATGACAGTGACGAAACACAGAAGAATTATTGAAACTGTTAAAAAGGAGTATTTTCATTAATACACAGCTGCAGTCTGAAAAAGAGAGGAAGCATGGCTTCCCTTGGCCTCCGGGAGAAAACGCCACTGACCATTAAGTACCGGTACCGATCGCTAGGCACTGGGCATCTGTATCGTATCATTTCAAATGTGAAAGGTACCCATCCCTAGTCTATGGTGAATCTTTGACATTCACATTGTAAGTCTGTAACCCTTCACTGACACTAAATCACTAAATGTCCTTATCAACAAGGTGATTCTTAATTTCCTCTCCTCTTAATCATGTAAATAAACACTCCTGTACACCACGGGTCTTGGTGCTACTGTTTTGGTGACAGGTTGGTGTAAGTTGCTCTGCTTCTCGTGGTTTTGTCCGTTTCTCCAGTCCCTCCTGTCCGCTGACAAGCTCCTCCATCATTTTTCGCTGGATCCTAACCAGATTAGTTGGTTGACTTTTTACCAAACACGTCAGTGTGAGAGTTAACGGTCTCCTCTCCCACCAGCTCTCCTCTAGGTTACTGCTTATCATATCGTACTCTGTAGAGTCCGATATTGATATCAGATATGGGGCCGATATCAGCAGAAAAACAAGTATCGGTATCGTATCGGAATGCATCTAAAATCTCAGATATAAGCAGTTTCTGTTACCCATTGGTTGATAATAAATGGGTCAGTTTTTGCCCATACCTACTGTTGCTGACTACTGTTCTTTGTTTGAATAATATCACTTAATCAAGCCTTTTCTAACATGACAGACATACTACAGAATAAGTAATAAAAGTATGTATGTTTAATGCTGATATCGTATCGGATTAATATCAGTATTGGCCAATACTCAATGCTGCAGTATCGGTATCGTATCGGAAGTGAAAATGTAATATCGGGACATCCCTAGTACTCTGTACCTTGGTGTGATGAGTCTTTTCTAGGGATACGTGATACTGGGTTTTGATCGAGTCCAAAAGCCTGATCCTGTTTGCGTTTCCACAGCCAACTGTGCCCTTCTTGGTAGGCAGCTTGTAAGCCAGATGCCCTGCTAATAAATCCAACGAAGAAGAAAAATGTTGCACAGTAAACAAAGTGCAACGATGGAAGACATCCAGAGATAAGTCTTCTTTGTGATTAGCATTTGGCTCTTTGTTACAAAAAACAATAATGTGTTGTTCTTTATTACTGCTGTTGCACAGGAAGTGATGATTCTTTCGACCAGTCAACAGACTGCAGTGTTTCTCGCTCCACAAAGGGGAAAAAAATCCTGATTTATTCTCCCTGCTGATATTGTCATTGTGTACCTTGTCTTTTGCGTATTCCTGCTGCACCACTGATTTCCCTTCACGGGACAGAGGTTCTGTTCAAAAAGCTTCAGTCTTTGCTCTGTAACCCAGTCTCTGGTCTGCATGGTGTTGGTGTTTCTGAGAAGTGTGTGAGGTGTGTTTTTGTGAAACAGTGTAGAGGTCAGTTGATGTAGGGGTAGCTTTATGAGGAGGAGGAGACCCTGAGCTCATGGTAGAGATTAAATGATGATGCTCATATTCTGCCTGGAGTGGGGTGGGGTGGGGTGGAGTGGGGTGGAGTGGAGTCTGGTTTAATCAGTGGAAGGTGGGGGAATGACAGAGAAGTGCAGATAGCTGCCTGCTGAGAGTACGATTGGATTTTTCAGTCTGCCCTCTGGGAGTCTGTCTGAAATTGGTTCAGTAAATGTTTCTGTGAAGTCCTCAGACGTGCCTGAGATTGTGTGTGTGTGTGTGTGTGTGAGTGTGTGAGTGTCCTGCTGGCCCTTTGTTCTTGTTTAGCATCGAGCTGTTTCCATTTAGCTCAGACGTGTTTCCCGTGTGGGCTCTGTGTGCCAGCTGTACGCTTCGGCCAGCCGCTCTGCCTCCCTCAGGCTGTCAAAGTGTGTGTCAGTGACGTCTTTCCAGCCCGTTTATTTACAGAGATCAGATTCATTTATCTTTGTGATCAAGGTTCAATTATTTTGTAAACACATGATATCAACAGGTGTGTAAAGTTTTCTGTCTGTGTCTGTCTGCAGGCTGATGTTTGGCTGATGAAGATGACTCTTTCCTGAAAATTCCTGCCGCTTTCATCTTCCTCACTGTCATTACACACACGTCTGCCTCCATCATGAACCACACCCCCAGCCCCCACCTGTCTGAAGGTGGGAAGTCAGCTGGAGGGAGTCTGCTGTGCAGCCTGGGTCTGGGGCACGACAGGGGGATCCGCTCCCCTGATAGTCTCACCCACACCCCGAGTCCCACAGGAGGGACCCCCAGCTCCAGCCCTCCACTGCTGCTGTCCCCAGGCCTGGGGGGGCTCGGGTTGGGGTCTCTGGGGGCTATGTGTGAGGGAGCCGGGGCTGACTGGGAAAGCAGGGAAGAGCTGAGGCTCAGGGAGCTGGAGGAGGCGAGGGCGAGGGCGGCTCAGATGGAGAAAACCATGAGGTGGTGGTCGGACTGCACCGCCAACTGGAGGGAGAAGTGGAGCAAGGTGAGCCCCCAGCCTCTGTTTCTGATCACACTCCCACCTGATCACAGGTTAGAGCGGCTCAAGCACGCTCACAGTCAGCGTCTGTAAAGCTTCTGTTGAGAACGGCACATATTTTATTTTTCACAAAGGTTATTTTTCATTGCAGGGAGTTACTTAGCAGTTAACTGCAATTCATCTGATCACTCTTTACAATCTGAATTTCCACCGTAAGAACTGAGGCAGCAAACTTTGTGAAAACCAAAACTTCTCAAAACTGTTTGCCACAGCTGTAGGTCAGTTTTTTGTGCAAAGATTTTTAGGTCACTACATTTTACTCAGTTACTGAGTTAAAAAGAAACGTAAAGGATCCAAGCTGTACATCAGCAGTGTGCCTGCAGCTGATTGGCTGACATCCCTGGTGCTGTGATCAGGTGAAGTAACATAGAGGAGGAGATGAACACGCTGCTCAGAGAAACAGAATTGATGGAGCTGACTCATCTTTCCAACCACAGAAATGTGACTCACAGGTGAGCCTAAACCTGATCTGAATCAGAACAAGCCGTCCTGCAATCCGGACCCTTCATAGGGAACTCACAGCAGGCTGTGACTGGATGTAGGGAGTGTCCACAAAGGTCCAAATTAAAAAAAAGAGGAAACTTAGAAATTCAGGAACTTTACCCTGAATCTGTTGTAGTCACATTAAAGCTCTCCTGTTGGTTAGACTTTAACTCTCAGCACAGGGAGAGATGTTCGGACTGGATCTAGAGCTCAGATCGGACTGACCTTTTTTCACCCCTCCTGAACGTTATTCCACTTCTCACCAAAGAAACTCTTCCATTCTTTACGCGTGATGACTGAGGGAGGAGAGTTCACCAAGTCCAGATTTGGGGAAATGAAAAAGACCAACAGTGTCCCAAACTTAAACACTTTTCTCTTGTTAGGTATAATGAGTTAAATTAGCTGTTTGAAGGCTCCATCATGATATAAACGGCATAATCAGGACGATTCATTGAGAAAAGTTGTTCAGCTGATTGTTTTATCTTCCCATTCAGGTTCGTGCAGAGCGTAACCGTGCACGTGATGAGGTGCGTCAGCTGAGGCAGCGGCTGGACACCCTCACCAAGGAGCTGACGAGTGTTCGACGGGAGCGACAGGAACTGGTCTCCGAGAACGAGACGCTACGACAGGAGACGCTGCGCCTCCGAGGTGACTCGGCTCCTCCTCTGTCTGCCTCTTCTCCATCATCCTCCCCAGCACACCCTTCCTCCACCTCCTCTCCAACAATCCCTCCGTCCTCCCCGGCTTCCTCCTCCTCATCGCAGGTCCACACTGATGGCAAACCAGACGGGGTGGGGGAGGGACCACCAGGGTCTCCAGAGCCAGAGCCGGTCAGAGACGTGGACTTGGACAGACAAAAGATCGCTCAACAGAAGGTGAGTCTTTGCAGATGAACATCGATCCACAAACCAGATCCAACAGATCAATATGTTTTTAAACAGTCTACCTTCATACGTAGTGTGCAGCCAGCTGTTTGTAACAGCCAGTGTCCCATCATGTGTTGGTAAACAGACAACCTTTAAGAGCTTAAAGGAGTGGTGGCGTCTTCTTGACTCTGGCGTGTGCAGTGTGACCAGACTCTAAGTCAGTGAATCCAGGCCGCGCTGGCTGCTGTTCTCCAGCTCGCTCTCCAGAAGTGTGTTTGTGAGCGTTTGGGGGTTGTCCTATTTTAGGGATAGCTGTGTGCATACCCACTTTTATTCACACACACACACACAAACACACACATGCAGTCCCACCATGTTTTCTTCCCTGAGGGCTTTGTAGTGCCGCAGTACTTCTTCTCTGTCATATGGTCTCATGGAGAGCATCATTAACTTTCTTCTGACCTGTTCAGCTTTCCCATGGACACACACCAAACACTAAGAGTCATTAAACTTTTAATGCACTGAGGTCTGAAGGCTGTTGAAAAAATTTTAAACAGGAAAGAATGGAAATCACAAACCTCCTGTGGTGAAATCACCATTTTTTCCCAGGGTCATTGTATGCAGAATATTCTTCCTGCTGCAAACTGTTAACAGTGGATGCAGCAGGAGTTGATTGAGCCCCCTGATCAGAAGTGTGAGTAGGGAAGTTCCTTGAAAGAAGATAAAAAACCTGACTTAATGTTGGCTAAAGCTCTGCAGTGTATTTGGGTCACCATTCCTCAGAGCCAGTTTCCTCTTGTAGCGTCCTCTCCTCAGCTGCTGGGGGCCTGTCCCCCGCTCAGTCGTACATCACGCCATTTTTTTATCGTTTTTTTAGCAGCGCCTCAGGAAGGGCCTGATTTCCTCAGAGGCTCCAGCGGTCACACTCACCTCCACCTGTGTGAAACTTAGATTTTTTGGAGACTAATGCAACACATTCAGTGAAAAACGCAGTGGCTGAAGCAGCTGCTTTCTCATCATTGGTTCAAGTTTTTCCATTATGCACCTTTGTCGTCTCCCCGATATTATATGTTATATAATGTTCAACTTGTTCTGCATTGTTGTCGTCTGTTCGGCAGGATTTTATTTTTAATATAATCTGACACGTCACTACACATTATTCACATGGACTGTTTTTTTTCTATATTAAGGGTTTTCAAGTGTTTTTCTGTGGTGTAAAAACAGCCTCTGTTCTTCAGTTCACTCTCCACCTGTTCAGGATCATAAACATCAGAACAGGTTTCACAGCACAGTGAAAAGTTGCTCTTTCAGGGCAGGGGTGTCAAACTCATTTCAGTCCAGGGGCCACATAAAACCCAAAATGTGCTGGACAGCGCTTAGTAAGGTTTAAATAGTGACGACTCCAAATGTTTCCTTTTTTTTTAGAGCAAAAATATTTTTACAAAACGTTATTAACAAACTGGGTTATTGCCACAAAAAGTGCAGAGTCATCAAAGTTTATCAAAGTTTGTCCTTCAACCTCTTAGACACGACAAAACATTTTTTCATTTTTTTATTTTATTTTATTTTTTTTATTAACAACCCCGTATGTGTGCGCTACTTGTGTGCAGAAGCACTGCGGAGTATATTGCTTTATCAACTGACGTGGGGGAGTTAACCGCCAAAAGTCACATTCTTAAACTAAATACCATCACTTATATGGATGGTAAACAGCTCCCAGGTTTGTGAAACAGCAGTGAGTGGACAGAAGAGATCAGCAGGTGGACAGATATTAGGAGGACAGACTATTTTAGAGGAGAAATCCGTCACTGTCATTCAATGCTCATGACTGCATTATCCGTGGACACTTACCAGACTGTGACAGACCAGGATGTAAACATGTGTCAGTAAATCAGAAACTCTCCCAAACCAAAGAGAGCACACAGACTGCTGAGTCTGAGACCAGGTTCATAATAGTAGAACCAGAAAACTACATCCAGAGAACTGCACCAAATCAGAATATTAATAGTTGAGTATTTCGTGGTTAATAGACTGGTTCATCGTTTCATAATGTTCACTAATTTACTGTTCACTCATTTTCATCACTCATCTATTCAGATCTTTGAGACTCCAGAGGGAGAGCGTTTGTAGACTCAATCACCTTTGATTCACATGAACACACGCGCACTGAGCATTGTGGTAGTGTGACTCGTCAGGTAGCACCAGTGGCAGCTGGTGATAAAAAATTTAGGGGGGGCGCAGTTATGTAGAGGATTAAACAAAAAGTGAAAAAAAAAAACAAAAAAAAAACCCAGTACAGTAACTAATATAAGACATCTAAATAAAAAACACAAACACAATCAACTACTCAAAATATATTTACATAGCACTTTTATTTGAAAAATAGTGCTTCACAGAAAAAAAAACAAAATATACACACACACACACACACACATATATATAGATATATATATATTTTTTTCCCTTCAGTACTATTACTTGAACATAAATTTGGCCCTCCTTTCTTTCAGTCCAGCAAATTTGTCAATAACCTTTTGGTTAAAGTCAGTCATTTCAGTTACTAGCCCCTTTTCCATCAACAGCACTGCTAGAGCATTCAGTCTCTCTTGGGTCATAGTATTTCGGAGAAAAGTCTTTATTCGTTTTAAAGTTGAAAAGCATCTCTCAGCCTCAGCAGTGGTCATTGGTGTGGTGATGATGATCTTTAAGAGAGTAACTGTTTCTGAGAATACCTCCCCAAGGTTATTTTCCACAAAGAGGTGGAAAAGGTCCACAGCACCACAGCAGGCTTTGAACTCATCCTTGCTGTAAATAAGACTAAGCTCTGTCTTCAGCTTTTTTCCATTGAGCATGGGGTAGGCATTCACAGTGCTGGTCAGCGCATCTTCAGGAAAGGTCTTGTTGTAATGTGCAAACTGGTCACTTTGCAGTAGGGTGGCATTGACAAGGTGGTTTGTGAATGAGAACCGTTCCTTTGTGTCCCAATATGGTATCACAGACCTACAGAAAGAGGAAAGCATTGAAAAATATTAATTCCAAATTTAAAAGATAAAAACATTTTTTTTTTTCAGAATCATTTTTTTTTATATGTATAAGACTCTTTAGATAGACTTTTAGCAAAAATACATCCTACTGTGGTGATTAAAGAACCAACGAAAAAACATGGCAGTGGTATAGTTTTCTAGTGATTATCAAACAATTTAAATAAATCTGACAGTTTAGATCTCATTTGCAGCTCCTATTTTGTGTTGAGATACCATATTACACATTTACTGCTGTAGATGGGAAAGTTGTGGCCAGCATGTCTGATTGACTCTTGTGAATCCAGGGGGGTATGCCACGAAGCTGGCTAAAGAAGGCTGGGCTATCGCCGGTAAGCGTGGCTTGAATAAGCTGCCACTTTAATCTGAGCTGCAAGTCGTTCCACTAACGAGGCTCAGCTGATTTTCAGAGACGCTTATTCAAGCCAGGCTGATCCAAGCTGCGGCTAAGCGCGCGTCCGCGGTAGATAAAAAGCCCCGACGTGTCGATTGTCGAAATGACCAAATCATGTCAAAACCGAGAGCGGAGACGTTTCCCTCAGCGGAGAAAACACTCCTCATGGAGTCGTATGATGACTACAAAGTGAAAATCACATAAAAGGGCGATACGGTGGCAATAATTAAAGCCAGAGACGCTGCTGGTTCAAGATTATCATGCTTATGTGTCAAATCAACACTGACTGTTTCTGCTGAGTTTGATGACCCTTTTTCTTCTCACTCTGAAGCTCCTCACACTGCTGTGGCCCAGAGGAGATTGATCTTGATTAAATTAAAGCTGTTCATATACATAGGCCTATATACTTCATGGGGTGATGTTTCATCAAACACTGACTAAAACAGCAGAAAAAGACATGTAGATGAGATGTCATTTTTTTTAATTAGAGATGATTCAGCTGTCAGATGAGATGTGTCAGTGATACAGTGCCCTATATTTAAATAAGGAGGAAGACACAAAGTTATCTCACCATGTGGAATCACCTTTACATTATCATCATGATCAGAACGGACCGCCGGTAAAGGACGGTATTTAAATGGAAAATTGTGGCTGTTGTCACCTTTTATATCATAAGACAATTTCTGCCTTTATTCTGTTATATGTTGACTGTACTTTGAGGGTGACAGAAGAAAGAAAATCAATTATTTTCAAATAGTTACCACAAGTGGGATCGAACTCACGCCGCAAATAAAACGTGGATCACCGTGCGTCTGTGCCCTACTCTCTAACCTCTCAGCCACCAACTTTCTTCCAATGTTGACAGACAGTCTAGTATCTGACATGTCTTGACTCACGGTTATTCCAGTCTAGTATAACTGGGGTGGTTCACCTGTCAAAGGATCACGCAGGTGTCCTAAAGCGAGCTCAGGGAAGACGGAAACCTCCCGTGGAGCTGAAAGACAAAAGCTCGCTTGATCTTGATTTTCAGTATGAATACGGACCGTGAAAGCGGAGCCTCACGATCCTTCTGACTTTTTGGGTTTTAAGCAGGTGTCAGAAAAGTTACCAAAAGGTCTCAGTTTACGGTTCTGAACAAAAACATCATCTATTACAGGTATAGATTAATTTAATGTGACACCTGCAGTTCACAAGGCGTCTTTTAGAAGCCGGTCTGACCTTCTCTGAGACGCAGCTAAGGTAAGCCTGACGTTTAGCCTGACCGGGACCAGGCTAGTCGCACTGGCTAATTTACCATGGTTACCAAGCCACGCTAGCCTTAAGCCTCGTTTGTGGAACCCAACTCTCGCTAAAGTTAGCGCGGCTAACCCAAATAAGCCAGGCTTTGAGCTAAGCCAGCTTCGTGGAATACCCCCCAGGTCTGTGATATGAGCTGGGTCTTTCAGCACAAAAGACTGGTGTATGGACATACACAAAGCAAAAAAATCTAATTTCCACATAATCATATTCGACTGCCAAAGTATATATTCCATTGGTGCATTTATTGTGATACAGTATTAGTTAATTGCCATGTTTGTTTATGTTGCTTAATCAGTACTCTTCTGTTATTTGTTATGTGTAAACTCTGAAACTCATGTGTCTCCCTGACTGGAGAAGCTATTGTGGTAAGCCTGACCAGAACATATACAAAGAACTTTTAATACACCACGTACTGCAGAATTAATGCATCAGTCCATTTTCTTTATGATACATGAATTTGGTTACATTTTCGTACACTTCTATTAACACAGAGAAATTAAAACATCCTCCTTTACTTTTCAGTAAATCGGTGGTTAAAACACTTTATCTCACCTCCTCTGCAATCCTTTGACGTTCCTGTGGACTGGTTGTTCGTCGTCTCTTTGTGGCCTGGGAGCTGCTGCTTTCACCATGGCTTTGCTCAACCATCGTGCAGACAGAGTTATCCGTGCCGGTCGTTTGAAACAGTACACAGGGGAAGCAGTAAAACGAGTTACTCACGGAGCCTCCACTTAGCCAGCTACGTTTCCCGTAGCTACCCCGCGAGAAACCGCGAGTGTTAGCTCGTCCTCTATCACTTGTCTGCTGTGAATCTGTAAATCGGGCTGGTCTGGCCCAAGCTCCTTTACTCTTTTCTTTTCTTCAAGGCTGCGCCTCGCAAAAGGGTATCTCTGTAAAGAAACAATCGTGTTGTCCGCCGTAGTTCCACTTGAAGACGCCATTCCGTAGTTCTCTATCATTCACAGTGTAAGGCCAAGTGCGCATGTGTAAATCTAATGATGCGTTTACATGATTGACAACGTCCGTTGTCTAATTACATGTGACGAAAAAATACAGTGACGAATTTTTATTGGCTACTAATCAAAGTGGGTGTCTCTAGGGCGCAATTTTTGCGCCCCGAGCATGGCCCCGAGGGGGATCCCTGAGGTGGCAAATGAGAGAGAGTTCTGCAGTCACATGCTGGGCAAAAATCGAAGGACGTTCATACATCTACATTAGACCGGCGCCCCTTCATTTGAAAGGACGTATTTATAAGAAAATCCTCTTCAATTAAATAGTGTACGTTTCTAAAAGGCTTTTATGAGGTAGTACAAAATGCATTTTGTTTGAATAATGTGTAATAAATAATTATATGATAATAATGATATTTTTTGATATATTTCTGGGGAGGTCGGCGCCCTTGCGCCCTCTATTGGCCAGACGCCACTGTGTAGCACATATTGTCAGTACACTGCCCTCGCTCTACTCCTGTGTTCCTGTCATCGGTCCCATCTGTCATAAAAACTAAAGGGTTAAATTTTGGGTAAATATCATCAGGTTAACTCATTCCTTTGAAATAAATCATCAGAATCTGTGTCACAACAGAAACATGGAGACTGAAAGCATGGGAGCACTGAGATCATACCCTGTGTGGGTCTACTGCAAGAACTGGTCCCTGTTATGCAGGTAGCTTACTTTCCCACCCTACAAGCAAACACGCTCGTACACACACACACTCACACACACCCACACACAGTTGCTTTACTCGTGTGTGTATGAGCTGTAAGCTAACACTGGAGCTGTCCACCCAGCAGCAGTGAATAAAGATCGCCGTCATCTCATTTCATGGTTGACCTTCAGCTGACTCAGTCACTGTTTCTATGGCAACACACACACACACACTTGCACACACACCTCTCATGGTAATGTACAGAGAGGGTATGTCAGTCACAGTGAACCCTGACCAGTGTGGTGTCAGTGTGTGCAGCAGGGTTTGGTCGGGGCAGGGCTGGACTGGGCTCAAACACAGCTCAGCCTCACTTCCTGTCTCCTTCTCACGGTCTCACAGTCTCACAGGCTGAGTGCTTCCACATGTGGACCAGGGTGGTCCTCTCTCTGACCGACACCTGCTCCACTCTGCGGCCCTCTGCTGGACGTGGCCTGTAACGACAGCAGCAGCAGCCTCAGCTCTGCTCTGACAACAATACATTACTCAGAGTGAAGCTGTTATCAAAGGGTCCTCTGATGCTGTCATTTGTGGATCTGCTGAGCCTCATGAATCAAGAGGACAGACAAGTTTCTTCACCCTCTCTCAAAATAAATCAGTCCTGTTTACAGCCTCTGAGGAGAGAGTTAAGAAAATAAAACAAATTCAAAGACTGAATCATCCAGTTTTGCTCTTTTTAATCTCAGTGAATGTTAAAGAAGGAAAGGGGGGCAGGTGTGTCAGACAAATTATTTACATCAGTTATTTTCCCTTTCTCTTGTAAATATTTAGCATGAAAACAGATCTGAGTGTCACGGTGAGCACAGTCAACTGTCACTTTGTCTTAAACTGTCAGTGATCCCTTCCTGTCTTCAGGAAAGGTGTATTGTACTGTTTTTGTCACATGACTAACAGCTCTTAAAGATCCTTATTTTTTCTCTCTGGTGATTTAGAAAACCTTCAGCCTCTGTCTGAAACACTTCATTTCCAGGTGGGTGTTTCAAAACCAGCTAAGGCCTGTTAGTCTGATGTTTGAAAATTACATGGTGTCTGATTTCCTGTGGTGGGTCCAGTTTAGAGAGAGGGTCTAATCTGCTCTGAAGTTCCCAAGAGGACAGATCACGGATAATGAACATGTTTGCATCCAGGAGTCCTGTAGTGTGTGGGGTGCTCTGAGAGGAGCTGAGCAGGTACAGCGTGTAATGTCACTGTACCAGAACAAAGCCGATCAAGACGCCAGCCGACTGACGAGGTAGGCACCATGATAAGGAAACCATCAAACAGAAAACAAAAAAGTGATTCAAAAAAACATTGTCAGTAAGTGGAGGAATACATTCTTTTTATCCATAAAAGCGGGTACTTGGCTGTTACTATATTTGAACGGGGAAACACAAACTAAGAAAGTTTGAAAACCCCTGGTTTAAAGCTTTCGTTAGCTAACTCTGAGATTAATGTGTGTGAAAAGTCTAAAAATTGCCCTGGTAATAAACCATCAACAGTTTAAGGAAGGTTTACTTGATTATGCTTAGTGTAAACAAAGCAAAATCAGATTTTTCATTGTTTGAAAACAGGACTGACACATGTAGATCAAAATCTTTTAGGAGATCAGAGACAGCTGCACTAAGAACTGGACCCAAAAATCACAGGATATTCCTAAGAATATAAAAGCTAACATGACAGCAGTCTGTCGCAGGAAAGTTTATAACATGATTCTCCCTGCCCCTCACAGGACACAAAGTCAGTCATAGGACTGTGTTTGGGATTTTCAGAGAGCATGGCCATCCCAAGATGCACCCTGCCTGCCAGCGTTACTGCTGACCCTTCATCCTATTACTCATCATATAATGAAAAAGCATCTCTGTTCAGTCTCAGTCTGAAGAAGCTGCTTTAATTCAGACAAGCTGCACGCGCTCTGATCCTCTCCCTGGGTCCATGGTGCTGTGGTTTAATCCCCCGCTCTCAGCTCTCAGTCAGTGAATAAGAAATTTATACCATGAACTCTTCGAGGCATTGTCATGATTCTCGTAAAGCAGCACACAGTGTGACGTGTCCGTGAGAGACAGACCTCCCATTTCACATCTGGCAGAGGCAGTGGATGACAGGACGGGGAAACTTTTAGCCTCTCAGTGATGGAGAGCAGACGGTGAGACCACACTGAGTGGAGGAGAGGAGACACATATCCAGTTTATTTCTCTTCAGACCATGAAATTAAAGAGACCTGCGGACACAAACGTACCTGATGGTGTCAGGCTGTGCTGAGAGAGCAGGCAGAAGGCTAACGTCACAGCACGTAGCCTGGAGCGCAGACGAACAGGAAGGAGTTTTGTGTTTCTGACAGGTCCTCTGGATGCATGCAGCTTTCTGAATTTTTTTAAAGTTTATTTCAAAAGTGTCATCTGTGGCCTGGAAAGAGAGCGATGCTTTGTCTCTGGCTCTTAAAGCTGGAAGACGTCTCTGTCCCTGCCAGCTGTTTGGAGCAGTGAAGGATTGTTTGAAGGATAAATCTCGCTGAAAGGATTATTCCAGGAACATGAAGCTAACACCTCGTCCACACAGCGTCCTATAATGCTGCTTTCTGGAATCAGAAACTTCCCACACTAAATGTCTGTTCTCATAGTCTTTCTTCTCTCCTCCAGGACCTGGAGGCCATCGAGTCAGTCCTGCAGTCCAGAGCCCCTGAAGGAGACCCCCAGGAGGCCTGGGAAAGTCGCGGTGGGTCAAACCTGGCCAGCTCTCGCTCATCCTCAGGTCTGAGCCGCCAGGAGCGCAGCAGACAGCTGTGGGAGGACATCAGCACGGTGGAGGAAGACTCCAGCAGACTCAACGCCCTGCAGCTCCGCCTGGACGAGTCCCAGAAGGTCCTGCTGAAAGAAAGAGAGTAAGACCCAGTCCCCTTTCTGTCAGAGCTGAGTCCAAAAACTGTCAGAGAAACTCTTAGGCCTCAGACTTGTACCCTCACAGGCGATGAAGACGCTTTGAAGAGGAGAAAGCTGAATCTGAAACCTGCTGCGCTCACTGCTTTAGTAGATCTTCTTTGGGCTGTGAGGAACTAACTGTTTCTGTTGGCTGTTGGTCAAATGTGTTTCCTCTTTCTGAACGTAATAAGCATCACACAGCTTTCATTGTTGACATGAACCTTAATGAAAAAGGTTTGAACAATGCAGGATTGTCAGAATAAAACATCAGTTTTTAAGTAATGAGCCCCCTCATTTACTGCTCTAACAGGACACTTAACGAGTGGAACTGAAACTGTCTGTGGCGTCTGTGTTTTCTCCAGAGACAAGCTGGCACTGAGTAAGAGCATCGAGAGGCTGGAGGCCGAGCTCAGTCAGTGGAAACTGAAATACGAAGAGCTCAGCAAGAGCAAACAGGAGGCCTTCAAACAGGTGAGCGTCCACGCTGCCACTCGCCTCAGCACACAGGATATGTCTGAGATGTTATAAGAGTGGAATGGTGCAGTTCATCATAATGCCTGGGTTTGGGGTTATTCTGTGTTACACCACCAGGGGGCGTCCCAGGTTTGCAGAGGACAGAAAAGGTGTCAGAAAAGCTCAATGAGAGGATGCATCTGATAAACCTGGTTAGGGAAGAAAAAGCAGGAAGTTTAGAGGATATAAGAGCTGTGAAATGATGATAAGCGATGTTTGGAAGATAAGCGTGGAAGAGATAAAGATGGCAGCAGGATTGAGAGAAGTGCTGAAGGTGAAGAAGGGAGCTGATGAGACACAGGCTGAGATTCAAGCATCAGATAAGAACATGGAGGGATGAAAAAGGATGCATGGGGAGTGCAGGTCAGGCTTATCTCCACGGCTGATGATCCAGATTCTTCACCACCACGGGGATGTTTGGTCCAGAAACCTTTAAGAAAGGAAGGAGGCACGTCTTCCTGTGCAGAAAATTTTTGAGTTAGTGGAATGTGGAAGCTGGGCCATTTTTAGAATAATGTTTTTTTCTTTTAATTTCCCCACAAAAATGTTGTGTAGTCAAGAAGCAGATCGCAACTTTAGTTTGATATGATTTAGGGATGGGCGAGCACAGTACTAGTGTCAGTTGTTGGGCAGGTACCAGCCTTATTTCAAAATAACGGTACTCATGAAGGCTGCTGATACCAATCCTCAAGGCAAAAAACTCTGAAGTCGAAATGGTAAGTCCTCCTCACCAGTAGTTGGCTCATCTTAAATCTGTTTACTTTTTGTCATTAAATAACAAAAATCTTACATGATCATTTTGGCTTAAATGCATTAACCATGATGAATTAATTACAAAAAACATGTTTCTTTACTAAAATGAACACATTTAAGCGATTTTTTCCACTCCAGACAAAACAGAAAAGTCCTCGGTGCACAAGCTCCTGGCATACCAATCATAGTGGTACACAAGATGACCCCCCCCCCAAAAAAAAAAAAACACACTGCGATCTTTTCTAAAGTTTCCTACTTCACTCTGTTCGGCTCAATTCTCCCTGAAATGATGTCAAACAGTGATTTCATGTCTCAGCCCCTCCTGTAACTTAATGCTAAAGGTGAAAGGTTTTTTTGTGCATAACCAGCATGCAAAGACCTACAAAAAGTCTCTAGTCGACATGGTGAAATCCAAACAGGAAGTTCTCTAATTTGAGTTAAATGCCAAATTTTGACGATTCATAGGGTGTGTATTTGAACAAACTTGTTAATTAAAAAGGTTTGGCACTGTGAAATTGAGCAACTTGCCCAGAGGATCAGAGCTGTGAGACCTCATGCCTGTCTCTCTCCTTATACCCACCCAGCTGAACCTGCTGAAGGAAATCCACCAGGATGAACTGGGCCGTATATCTGAGGACCTGGAGGACGAACTGGGAGCTCGAACCAGCATGGACAAAAAACTGGCTGAACTGCGAGCAGAGGTGAGGAGTCCTCTTTTTGAAAAGCACGTCCTGGTTTCATGCATCTCCAGCTTTTGATCTGTAGAGGGGAATCACACTGCCCCCTAGTGGAGGCCCTGGTGTTTTCAGCAGAGTGTTTCGGTGTGGTCTAAGCTGTGACAGTGAAACACACCTGTCACTGTTATTGATTAGTTCACTCAGACACATGAATCATCCCCAGCTTCTTCTTCTTCTCCTCTTGTGCCTCTGGGCAGATGGAGCGGCTGCAGGTGGAGAACGCTGCAGAGTGGGGGCGCAGGGAGCGCCTAGAGACTGAGAAGCTGGCCCTGGAGAGGGACAACAAGAAGCTGAGGGCTCAGGCTGAAGACCTGGAGGAACAGCTGACCAAGAAACGCAGACAGGCCGCCTCTGCTCTGGACACCGACCTGAAAGCCATCCAGACAGAGCTGTTTGAGAGAAATAAGGTAAAGAGAAGTTTTTCTTTTTTCTGTCCCTGAGATGTGAGCGTGTGGAGCAGTTTGTCTGTCTGCAGCCTCCAGCGTCTGTGTTTGATCCAACCACTGAACGCAGGAAACAAAACTACTGCTTTCAGGCTCTAAAAAGATACCAAGGTATAAAAAAAACACAGAGAGAGGAGAAGACGTGTGTGAGTGTGTGTGTCAGAGAGTGTGTGTTTGCCTGTGTGTGTGTTTGAGAAAGCAGAGACAGACAGATTGGGTTTTGTGTCGTGTGTCTAAACTTTGGTATTGATCCGCACAAAGAATGAGAAACAGAGCGAGCAATGAAGATGCTGGACACACACACTCTCACACTCTCACACAGACAATATCACACACACACACACACACAGAGTCATTGAAAGAAACACACACAAACACTCTCACAAGGTGATTGATAGTGAAATCATCTTCAGCTCCAGCAAGGCCTTTGGCACCACTACCACTCAGATTGATGACAATGTTACAGAGTGTTACAGAGCGCACACACACACACACACACACACACACACACACACACACACACACACACACACACACACACACACACACACACACACACACACACACACACACACACACTGGAAGAGTATAAACTGGTGTTTAGCTATCTCTGATCCCTCTTCAAGGCTGCTGATGGATGAATTTTATCAACAAATGTGTGTTAGTCTTAACACTAATAGTAATATTACTTATTTTTGAGTTCCCGCCAAGTTACTTTTCCTTTTCCACAAAGCTGGTGACTGTGTCCTCTCTCCTCGTGTTACTTAGTTTGGACATGGCCTCTATGTGAATGTCATCAGTCAAATTGCAGCAGGTGTTTTTCCTGCAGCCTATGAAGGCATCTGAGTTACAGGTTATGTGAAATACTCATCTGTTTCAACTGAGGACAAAAGACAGTTTTTTAAATCAAGCAAAAGTTTATCTAAGATGAAAGAGATCAGGACACAATCTACATCTGACCAGGATGCTTCCGTCGTCTTTCCTCCCCGCAAAACTAAAGTGATTTTAGTGAAACTTAAGTGAACTCTCTGCCTCTGACCAGAAACGTGTACTGCTCTATCTTTCAAGTGAGTCAGGGTTGCCAAGTATGTATGACAAATGAAAACAAGCACCAACAAAAATCTACCTGCGACTGTGCCTACAAAGACGCCCAGTTCTGCAGGAAACCCATAAACCTGCTCTGCCGCTCAGCCAGCGTGCATCATGAAATTGATTTGAGGATAATTGGATTTTGAATCATTTGTGGGTTAATATGTCCGAGAGTTACTGGAATAAAATTACTTGTGTTTCAACAGTTATTTGTTACACTACTCCTCAGTTAAACTAAAATTGTTACTATGAACACATCACTGTCCAACTCTAGAAATGATCTTAAAGTGTTCTCTGTTTTTATGAATTGATACTGAGGAGTAATGTGCCAGAACCTGCGCTGTTTTTCCGGGATGAAGACTCAGTTTCCCATGAGCACCATCACCTACTGTCGTAAAGAACTGACATTTGCAAAGGCTTGAATTTGTTTTGGGGAGCAGATCTCCTTTCGAGGCCACTTTGCTTTGCTTTCTGTGTTTCTATTTGTAGGTAGATAGAGCTACTTTTTGAAGGGTAAAAGTCAAACTTTGTAAATTCAGTCTGTAGTTTAGTGTCCAGAAGGTGATCAGTCTATCTGTTCAGTGTTTCTCACAGCTCGGTGCTCTGACACCTGTCTGTGACAGGTAACACCAGTGAATCCTGGTCATGTCAGGGATAGAAGGAGATGAACAAAGACAGAGTTTGTAGCTCTGTGCTGTAACAGTGATAATGATGATGACGATGCTGATGATGGTGGTGATGGTGATGATGATGGTGATAATGATGAAGATGATGATGATGAAGATGATCGTGATCATGATGATGATGGTGGTGGTGATGATGATGATGATGATTTTAGTGGAAGTGATGATGATGATAATGATGATGATGATGGTAGTGGTGGTGATGATAATGGTGATAATGATGAAGATGATGAAGATGATGATGATGGTGGTGGTGGTGGTGATGATGGTGATGATGATGATGAAGATGATGATGATGATGATGCTGGTGGTGATGATAATGGTAATAATGATGAAGATGATGATGATGATAGTGGTGGTGGTGATGGTGATGATGGTAATAATGATGAAGATGATAATGGTGGTGGGGATGATGGTGATAATGATGAAGATGATGATGATGGTAGTGGTGGTGATGATGATGGTGATGATGGTGATAATGATGGTGATAATGAAGATGATTGTGATAATAATGAGATGATGATGTTGATGATAATGATGATAATGGTTGTGGTGATGATAATAATTATTATGGTCGACAATGATGATGATGATGGTGCTGATGGTGATGATGGTGAGACTGCAATAGCTGTAGCCCTTGAAGTCCAGGTTTGAACCAGGACCAGAGATGCAAACGGATGACAGACTGAGTGAGCTTAGCTGCTCTGCTGCTGCTTTCTCAGGATCAGGATCAGGATCAGGATCAGGATCAGGATCAGGGTCCTCTTTATTCACCAGGTGTCTCCACTAGAAAACAGGGCATTTGACTCTGGTTGAAGCTGAAAACATGAGGAAAAAACTCAACTTCTCTGGCCTGTGAGGAAATCAGCCTGTCAGCTGAACTCTGTTTGGGAACCTTCATAATGAGGTTCAGAAAGGGGTCAGGAGCACATGCAACATGTATGCATTGACTTGTCATGACTCCTGTGGTCACAAGATGGGGTTGTTCACTCATCATGAGCAACTTTGTCACAGTGAGGACTGTGCCGTATGAAGAATGTCTGAACTGGAACACACAGTTTATAGATCAGCATTGAAACCAATAATGAAACTTTGCTCTAACTGAAGATGAGACTTCCACTTCAGTCCTTTCAGAAGCTATTTCTGAGTGATGACCCAACAAGAAAACACTCCCAGGAAGGATGTGTGTACAGTGACTGTGTGTGTTATAATCTCTCCTCTTCTTTGATAGCCTGATTAGCAGCTGGTGGAGAGGAACAGCCCCTCAAGGTTTCGCTCTCAGGTTTATTTAATCCTGCACGTAGCTGCAGACAAACCTACTCAACACCATAGTACCCGAAACTTTTATCATATCTAAAAAGAAAGGTTTCCATTTTGTTTACACTGTTTGTAGATCATCTGAAGCTTTTTGACCATTAAACAGGCGTGAGGTCAGAACTGGTGAATAACGTGGATTTCTGCAGCAGCAAAGAGCTCTGGAAGAAGCCTCTACAAAAATGAATGAATGAATGAATGAAGATGAGTGCACATATTACTAGATAAAACTTAAACATTACAGTTTTTGATTTCTCATTGATATTCTGCTTTTTTTTTTCTCTTCAGTGTCAGTTCAGCGTTGGTAAAGATGTTTCAGTTCAGATTCAGCAGCTCCCTCGTAGTGCAGGCGGGCTGAGAACTACTTATCAGTCAGTGTGTTTCCTTCACCAAAGACTGTGCTTCTTGTGAATTTAGTTGTTTTTTCATTTGTATCTCATTTTGAACCTTTCGGACAAAGAGTTTGAGCATCTCAGGGTCTTTTTGGCGTGTGAAGGGGGAAATTATTGTGAAATCAACTGGCGATTGTTGCTGTGAAAGAGACTGTAAAAAAACGGATGTCAGGTTTCTACAAAACTGATTTCTCTGGTGGCTGGGTCAAAAACTCAGGCCTCCAAGTTATTCCAGATGGGCTGTGGTCAAACTTTGAAAAACAGTTACACCTGGTAGAAATGTTTCTCTTCGTATGCTGTGGGGATGTAGAGATATTATTGGGCTGCATTCTGTTCAAGTCTTCTTTTATCTGAAAAGTTTCTTTTTCATCAGTTATAAGAGGTCAAAAACAGGATTTTACATTACTTTTGACAATGACTGACAGCTGCAGTTTTGTGTAGTTTTTTTTAAGAAATAGTAAAATATGTCAGGAGGGAGAGCCAAGAAGAGACAAAAAAGCCTTTTATCTGTCCCTCTGCCCCACACAGATTCTCTCCTGTGTAGACTCTGGCTGCACCATGGGGCATTTTGGCTTCAACCCGTACATTGGTGAGAGGCGGAGCCACTCTGTCCATTCTGAATACAGACTACGTGCTAAACCTGCAGAAATGAGGGCATTTTACTGGATTGTTGGAAAGCAAAACTTTCTGTTCGTCAGTCAATCTATGTTCTGACACTCGCCTTTAGTCATGAGCTCTGGGTTCTGACCCAAAGACTGAGTTCCCTTATACCTGTAGCTGGAATAAAGGTGTTTGTACTCAGTCTTGGCTTCAGGGTCAGGAGCAGAGCGGCAGCCTCTTTGCACTGACAGAAGTGAGCTGAGGTGGTTTTGGCAGGGGGAAAGGATGCTTCCTGGACTGGTCCCTTTGGAGATGTTCCAGGCCCTTCCAACCGGGAGGAGACCCCAGGGTAGAACCAGGACTCGTTGGAAGGATTATATTTTCCTCTTGGCTTGAAAACCCCTCAGAGGAGGAAGGAGAGGGACGCCTGAATCAGTCTGCTGCCCTCACAAATAGATGGATGTTTTTTGTCCTCTTCTGCATTTTTTTTAAGCATTCCTCTTCTTTTCCTCTCTTTGCATTTTGTGTTGATTTCCTTTGTGTTTATTTACATTCTGCCCATAAAAACCTCCCCCACTGTGTTGCTCCTGGGCAGCTCTAATTAAAAACCCAAATTTGCTATCCCGTGTGTAAGTGTGTGTGTGTGTGTGTGTGTGTGTGTGTGTGTGTGTGTGTGTATGTGTGTATGTGTGTGTGTGTGTGTGTGTGTGTGTGTGTGTGTGTGTGTGTGTGTACATGTACATGTACATGTACATGTGCCAGTGTGTGCTCAGTATATGTGGGGGGAGACGTTATTTCTGCATTAATGCTAAATTCAGTGTGTCAGAGGGGGATGGGATGATCTAAGTCAGTCCTCTGTGTGTTTGCATGCTGGGTAATATGAACCTGTTCATGGCGCTCTGAAATAATTGCTCTTACACACATTGTTGTCAACAAAGCTGTTTCTCTGTTACACTAGAATATCTGAGTGATAAATGGGTGTGTGTTTGTGCATAGGTCTGTGTGTGTGTGTGTTTGTGTGTGTGTGTGTGTGTGTGTGTGTGTGTGTGTGTGTGTGTGTGTGTGTGTGTGTGTGTGTGTGTGTCTTTTATCGGAGCAGATGTAGCAGCAGACTCTGAGGTCTCTCCAGTCAAGGAGAAACATTTAAGCGGCAGTTTGGCACACACACACACACACACACACACTGACACACTCTCATGCTCACATCCATCATTGTGCTTCTGTGTGTGAATACACAGATATTGACCGAACACTCATTCATAAAGGACCCTCACAAACACATTCTCATGAAGACTGAAGCCTCTGTGCACATACTCCTGCTCGTGGATCTTCCTGTAGTCGCTCATGTTTAATAGAAAGGGGGCGCCAGCCGCCGGGCGCCCTTCCCCCTCCGTCGCTCCTCTCAGACATTCATTACACCGTCTTGAAATGATGACACAGTGGGGAATACTGGGGCTCGGGCCTGTGTGTTTGCTGTGAGCAGTACAGTAGAAACCTTCCCTTTTGTCTGGCAGATTACTGGACACGGACCACAGCCAGGACACACAACATTCATCTCTTTGATTTATCCATCTTTGCTTTCACCACGCTGCGCCGCGACTTTGAATCTGAACAAACAGAATGTTCCAGGCCGTGTTTTAACTGAGATGTCAAAGCCAGTATTCAGGGAGAATGGTGACTATTGGAAATGGATTTTAATGCGGACACCAGGCAGTAAATCAGAGTCCTTATGTCTCAGTTCAAAGATAAAAGATTGAAAAATAAATAAACCTGCCAATGAGGTAAGACAAATTTACTGGTTTTAGGTGTGTTTTGAACAGATGGTCCAGGAACTTTCTGTAAAATAATCCCAAGAACTACATGGTTCCTGTGGTCCATTGCTTGTGGGCTGAAGGCCTGGGTATAACATGTAAATCAGGACAATGACACATGTAGAAGAAGACAAGCTGACTTCTTTATGTGAAGCTCCACAGTTAGCCTGTTAGCATGGACGTCATTCTGGTTTTGTTGCTTTTGATGGTTTTGATGGTGCGTCATTTCACTGCAGATGGATTTGTTAAAACATGAAAAGAGACGAGGTCTGGATTTGACAGATTTGAGCAGAGAAACAGCAGAGTGAGTGCTCTCCTGTGTAAAGCATGAAGATGGCAGAGATGGAAACCGTGTTTCAACTTAAAGGTCCCGTTTCCACCAAGCGTTCCAGTACGGATCAGAAGAGCTTGATCTTGGTTGTGTTTCCATAGCTAGCCGTGCCCCTCTTGGTAGACGGAGTGTAAGCCAGATGCCAACAGCCTCGTCGGACTACATGATAGCATGACAGCACAGCAGCATGACGCAGATTACCTTGCCAATAAATCTAACGAAGAAGAAAAACAGACCATGGAATGGTGGAGACGCCATTTTCCAAACAAAAAGAAAGTTCTCTTCATGTCGTCGAGTTGAGATTTAAACATGGCAGGGTTATGTGTTGTACATAATTTCCACCGTCGCACAGGGAGTGATGATTTTTTTATTTAACCAATCAACGGACTGCAGTGTTTCTAGCTTCACCTCTTGGGTTCAGTTCCAAAAAGTGGGATGGTATGGGTCGGTAATTTGAGGACCAGTCCAGGTTTTAGGAAGGAAAGGAAAAGCCACAAAATGTGTGCCACACTGAGACAAACTGAACTGGTGGAAATGGAGCTGAAGGAGCCCAGTGAGTGAGGACTTTCAGCAGGATGCACCCCCCACCCCCAAGCAGCTTTAGACCATCATTACGCCCTGATCTGATGAGGAGGGTATGATGCATATCAAACCCAACTAAGATGTATTCCCTCAAACTTCTCTGTTCTTCAGCAGCTGTTGGCAGGGCTGTTTACCAGGAATCAGGAATACTTTACTAATACTTTATTACTTTATTGATGATGATTTTGTTGTACTTGTTACAATGACAAATAAAGTTCTATTCTATGTATTACCATTGCTCTTTACATAATACAATAAAATAAATAAGCAATAAAGTATCAGTAAGAAACCAGATAACTATTTACACAAGGAGTTAGACGGGGCAAGATGAACTATTCTGAACAGTTATTGCTCTAATTGAAGGTATTGAACAGAATATTGCACTTGAAGTACTGAAATTAAAAAAGATATTGCACTTAGTGGATTGTATTGACAGATATGTAAATTGCCAAGCCTAAACTGGAAAACAACAATAGTAACAACGGTGGACTACCTGGTGCTGCTGAATCTGCTGACTGCCTGTTAACTAGACGTGCATCTATTGCTCCACTTCTACACTAACCCCCTGTTTAGTTTATTAGCAGCTGGCTACTAGTGGGCACATGTGTCTCTACAGTTGTATCGCCAACTACAGGCCTACCATACATACCACAGCATTTTCATTCCCACTGCGTTTTTTTGCATTTTTGGGCAAAATGTTATAAACAGCACCTAGGTCTAACAAGACACAAAAACAAGGCGTGAAGATTCCAACTCTTGAAGTGTTGGTCCTCTGAGCTCATCATAAAACAGACTCCCCTTACTCTATGACTTAGTTTTTACAGAGACAGAAACTGAAAGAAGCAAACCCTCTGGACTGAGTAGCTGCCAAAACATGAATTAAAGCTGTTTACTCCGTTTGTCTGCGTTTGATGGATGAAAAGTCTGTGGAGGTCAGATCGTGTGGTGTTTAACTGTTTTCTGATTGATGTTTGTTTTATGGGTGATTTTAAAAACATGGGGGAATGTAAAATCATGCAGAGCTCCTCATTCTTTAATACTCCACATATTTACATTTTGATTTAAAAATGTCTGATCGTAGTCTCCCGTCTCATACGCAGGCGGCTCTCTTGTAATTTTCTTTGTTCTTATGCTTCACCTTTCCTGACTATAAAACGCCTCCCCTCAAATTACTCCCACCACCAACCCTAATTTGTCTCCTCATCCTTCTCATCCTCGTCTCCGTCTGAAGGCCCCACCCCCTGTTTTTTAATTAGTCCTGTCTGCATTCCTCTAACGCTGCCTTTGTTTGGGCTGACACTGATATTTGAGTGGCATTCAGGCATTTTGCTGTGATCATCAGGATAATATTCACTGAAAACGAGGGGAAGCCATGCACCCCCTCTAAAGAAATGTGCAGTTATTTGGAGAAAAGATAAAGCCCCAGCTCCTCCATCCTGTTACCTTTCTGCATGAAACACTCTCAGTGAGATGAAATCATCAAATACTGGAGCAGCTGAAGGAGTTATCTGCACTGGTGGTTTAAAGAATGAAATGAACAGAGCATTAAGGAGGGTAAAACACACAGCTGTGAGCTAATACAAACATAAAGAGCATTTCCCACTCCTCCATCAGGGCTGGGCTTTTATTGTTCCAGTATCTTTTTTTATTTGTCTCCATCCTACGAGTTGAGAAAGCTTCTTGGAAGCTGCTCCGTCTGGGGGGCCATTAGGTGTGAGACAGCAGAGAGGGAGGCTGAATCTCCACCAAAGCTGGCGAAAGTGCTGTGAGTGACAACCATGCATTATTGATGAAGCCATTAGCTTCAAGTGCAGACTTTCCTTTGCTTATGATACAAACTGATGAGTGCGTTGGTTCAGCAGTTATCAGAAATATCAAGCTGATAAACTGAACAAAGAAATAAGGACACGATCAGACGTCAGCAAGGGTGACCAGGAGCTGACAAGTCACATGTGGGACAAGTGGTGTTTGCATTTAGAGGGACATAAAGAAATACACCTGGTCCTCCTAATGAAATCATGGTACCACAAAGAGGGTTGATGCACTAATAGGTGCTTTTCAACCACAGGAACCTCCCAGGAACTAATGTTGTCCATAAGTCACTGACTAGACTTGTAGAATGATCTTTGGCCCATGGTGGATCTATGTAGTTCTTGGGGAATATTTTACTAGGAACAAAAAGTTCCTAAACTTCTGGTGGAAAGACATGTGATGATAAAAAATAGGGATGTCCCGATCCAACACACTTATTGGTACCAGCCCCTGATATGGCTATTTTTGGAGGATAGGATATTATCAGATTTCGTTACATGATCGGGACCAATCCAGTTTTTATGTATTTTCAGCACTGTCACGCTTTACGGCTGCTGTAAATAAACCACTTTGCAAATATGTCCGCTGTGTGGGACTACTTCTCTTAAGAAAGCAATGATAGTAAAACAGTGTCTTGAAACATTTGTAAAGTGAGCGTTCCTCAAGGAGGTACCAACAGAACGGTACCAATTTTTGGTACTTTTGTGTGTTTATATGGTAAAAATTATCGGTTTGTTTGATTATGGAATGTAATTTTTTTTTTACTTTAACATAGTTATTCTTCATTATATAATCTTGTAATGCTGTGTTCATGTCCAGTATGGAAAATCACCTACTCTTCCACTCCCTCACAGTCACAAGAATGCATTTAGGTACCTAAACATGGTACTTTTTGATTCTGCATGAATCGGTACCCTGTAAGTTTGACAGAATTCAGTTGGTACCTATAAAAGTACTTAATTTGGTACCCATCCCTAGCTAGCAGGCTAACTGGGGTATTGCACATAACCATGCTGTCTCCTGTCTTTGCCTTCTGTGTTATTATTTTTGCTGAATGAACTTTATTGTTGTCTTCAGTGCCCTCTACTGGTTTGGTGGTGTGTTGCAACTACTTTTATGTTTTCTCCACGTCACTGGGCTGGTTTTCATAATTTTTACAGTGCTTTAAGGTGACAACAGTAGGCCACAGGAATCATTAAGGAACCTGGAACTAAATGAAGGCATTTTTTTACTGAGAGTACATGTAACTGAAAGCCAGCTCTTTGGGACCAGGATGGACAAGTTTTTTGTTTTTTCTTTTTTACATAAATAACTGTTTGATAAAAAGTCAGAGAATTTGTCAAGTGATGTTTGGAAAGTCAACATTTGACAGAAATAAAAGTCAGTGAGAATCTTCCCCTGAAAACTGCTGGGGCCATAAGTCACTGGGTGTTTATTCACATCTCTCTGTCTGCTCTGTCCTCAGGAGCTGGCTGACCTTCGCCACATTCACTCTAAACTGAAGAAGCAGCTCCAGGAGAAAACAGCAGAGCTCGCCCACGCCAACAGGAGGGTGGAGAGCCACGAGGCCGAGGTCAAAAAGCTCCGACTGAGGGTGGAGGAGCTGAAGAAAGAGCTGGG
The DNA here is from genome assembly GCF_033239565.1 of Halichoeres trimaculatus. Classification (NCBI taxonomy): domain Eukaryota; kingdom Metazoa; phylum Chordata; class Actinopteri; order Labriformes; family Labridae; genus Halichoeres; species Halichoeres trimaculatus. The sequence continues at coordinate 41,597,094 of NW_027437181.1, read as the reverse complement.
TCAGGCTGAAGACGAGGTAGGAGCGTGGTGTGACGTGGAATCTTGTACACCATTGGTTACACACAGAAAAAGTTTCCATCTGTAAATGTTTCACCTTCAAAACAGAGCCAACAAGTTAAAAAGTTAACAGAGAAAAAAAGATTTGATTCAGTTTGATGAAGTCCAGTCTGACGGTCACTCACACATGAAGAAATCCATTCAGCTGTGTCTGTTCACATTGTCATATTTCTGATGATACAGTCACACAAACTTAAATTCACAGGTCCTAATGTGAGCAAGAAGAGTGTGAGTGTGATCTGGCTCACCAAACAACCACTTTGATCACGGCTCACTGGCAGTAAAATCTAACATTTCTCACATTTTACTCCATCGCGAGGAGACTGGTGAGATTTCTTTTTAAACGTAAATAAACCTTTGTGTGTGTGTGTGTGTGTGTGTGTGTGTGTGTGTGTGTGTGTGTGTGTGTGTGTGTTTGTGTGTGTGTGTGCATGCGTGTGTGTTTGTGTGTGTGTGTGTGTGTGTGTGTGTGTGTGTGTGTGTGTGTGTGTGTGTGTGTGTGTGTGTGTGTGTGTGTGTCTTTCCAGTTGGATGAGTCTCACAACCAGACCAGGAAGTTGCAGAGATCCTTGGATGAGCAGGTGGAGCAGACTGAGAACCTGCAGGTGCAATTGGAACACTTGCAGTCAAGGTAGGACACACACACACACTCACACACACACACACACACACACACACACACACACACACACACACACACACACACACACACACTCACACACACACACACACACACACACACACACACACACACACACACACACACACACACACACACACACACACACACAAAATCCTCTAACACCTTAGAGCTCCCTGAGTTCAAATAAAGCAGTGGTGTGATGAACAGAGCTCACTGAGCACAGATTGCTGTTTCACTGAAAGAGGAATCTGAAGCAGGGAAGAAGAGGACTCTTTTTTAACCAGCTAACATTAATGACCTTAGCTGACTTATGTATTCTTTCATTTGAACTGTTTTGATAAGTGGACTTCTTTAAGAGGGCTGTGAGGAATTTGAAGGGGATCTTGAAAAAGTCTCTCTTCTAGATATCTGCCTGATCCTAATCCACACTTTAAAATCAGATTATCATCACCAACATAGGGTATTTCAAAAAGCTAATTTGTAACTTCCTGATGGGGTTTGAGAAGGACCAGACTGATTTATGGTATGTCTAGGTCTCTATGACAACACCATGCCGGCTGACAAAGTTTAGCATAGAGAAGAGAGATCTGTGTTTTTTTCAACTGAAAGCGATTTCTGTGATTAACTTTGATGGTGGACACTGGAGCCTAACTGTCAGACAGAAAAAGGACAGAAGAGCTAAAAATGAGCCAAAAGCCAAAACACAGGCTTTAGGCTAAAAGACAAACTAAAGGCTGAAACACAGGCTCAAGGCTTCAACATGAGCTAAGGGCCAAGACCCAGGGTAGAGGCTAAAACATGAGCCAAAGGCTAATAAACAAGCTGAAGGCTAAAACATGAGCTCAAGCTAAAACACGGCTTTAGGCTAAAACACAAGCTTAGGACTTAAACACAGGCTAAAGGCTAAAACAAAACCTAAAGACTTAAACACAAGCTAAAGGCTATTTGTTTTGTTTAGCTTACAGCATGAGGTGTAAACACTGTAAACACACAGGTTTGGATAATCAGGCCATGCTTCATACAAACATCTTCCAGATGGTTTTAATCCGTGTTTCTCTTCCTATGCAATGTGAAAACAACAATCACAAAACACAACTCACTGAAATGGTCTATTCTCGTCCCATGTTTTATCAACAAATACTAAACAGATAATGAAACAGATACAAGAACTGTATGGGCCTGTTGAACCATGCAGAGGATAGATTTCCATTGAGCTGCTGAATGTTTCCCTTTTCTCCCTTTGCGTCATTCTGACCCATAAAGGTCAGGGGTCATATTTTTCCTTGATGCTTTCCAGTGACCTTTTGACCTCAAATTTTTCTTTGGGTCTGATTGTAAATGGTCTATGGCAGCACATTTTTTGACAGGTATTTATTCTTTTTATTGGATTTTAATGTTCTGAGTGACCTTATCAACTCTCATCAACCACTGTAAGAACGCTACAAACAAACAAATTAACAATATTAACATGTCTTTATGACAGGTATGAACATAGTAAGAGAGATTTTCTGCTCTCAGCTCAGAGCTGTTGCAGTAAAATGTTTGTTTCAGTGAACAGAGAAACACTGTCACTGATCTTAAATTTGTGAAACTAAAGTATTTCAGTCATGAGTGGGGTCAGATTTTATGTCATGAGTGAATCTTGTAAATGAAGCAGGTGATAGCTCCTGCTGTTAAATAAATATAACAACTGCTGAAATACAGAAACTGGTTTAGAGAAGGAACCAGTGGGAAGATGTAGCTGGTCTTTACACGTTTCTCTTAATACGTCTGGTTTGTGAGCGCCCTCAAGGTCACTGATATCTGCTGACACTTGTTTTCAGTGAGCTAACTCTGCTATGCTACTTTCTGTTACTCTGATGACTCAAAAACGCACCTTGAACAGAATCATCGACCAGAATGCTTTGTATCCTGATGCCACATGGTGACTTTTACCATGAGGGTGATTATAACAGACACTGGACAGCAAACAGTGGATAGAAGGAGACACTTTCATTGTTGATGTTATGATACTATCAAACAACAAACCAAGAAACAGGGAAGCAGTGATCGAATTTTTAAAGTCCCACTATCAATACCAACACTTGTGCTTTGGTATTGACCATACGGATCCAATCTGATCCAGGTATTGATAGAGGATTCTCTGCTCCTTCATCTGAGGACAAGACTGAGTTGAGTCCCAGGCTGTTCTTTGTAAATGAAATAAGAATGTATGAAAGCTGACTGTATCATCATGATTTAATGGGAAGATAAATGTGTAAGTCATGGATTAAACTTGCTCCTATTTTGAGTTATCGTCAGAGTTGTTGGTGAAACAAGCATGAAATATCTCCAAACTGCTGAGCTGCTGTACTCCTCTTTCTTCATGACACTTTAGCTCTGCCATGTGATGTTTGTGAACACAGAAGAGCATATATCTGAGTTGAATAGATCTGTCCCATAGATTGGGCCATTGCTACCGCTAACTTTCTGAGGCAGTACTGAACTGATACCTGATACCAGGATCAGATTGGTGAATCCCAACCAAAGAATTTGTTCAAACTGTTAAAATAACAGAAATATGAAACAATCCACTCTGAGAAACCAAAAAGAGAGAAACCTTGAGCAGGAGCTGAATAATGGAGAAGAACCATCGACCCCAGCTGAGCTGGCAAAGAGCTACAAGAGGAAAAACGATCACACCGACTGACCAGCTGCATGAAACCACAGCAATTTTACTGCTGCATTTCTTGATAATAACACATCTTTAATTATTAAATGTACTTTTTCTGTCTTTATTTTGATTGAGAAAATGTAAATTGATAATCAAGAAGCCTAATTAGCATCTTCAAATTTCACTGAATATCTTTCAGAGCTTCTGCTAAACAGTTTCTGTCCTTTAGCAGAGTGCTGACACCCACAGTCCCTAACATACCACAGAAACCGTAAAGGCACTTACTCCAAACACACCCTCTTCAGGATGGCTATTGTGTGAACGCGTGTGTGTGTGTTTTTGTGTGTGTGTTTTTGTGTGTGTGTGTGTGTGTGTGTGTGTGTGTGTGTGTGTGTGTGTGTGTGTGTGTGTGTGTGTGTGTGTGTGTGTGTGTGTGTGTGTGTGTAGCTGCTGAGTTGTCGCTGCCTCACACAGCTGCTGGGCTCACTGGGAGCCTCAGCACTCACTTCTCTCACTATGTTGAGATTAACTTGTTTGTGTGTGTGTGTGTGTGTGTGTGTGTGTGTGTGTGTGTGTGTGTGTGTGTGTGTGTGTGTGTGTGTGTGTGGGTGTGTGTGTGTGCATGCGTGTGTTTGTGCTGCTCATCTTTCATTGTCGCTCTCACACTCTATCAGCTCTGCACAGTCCTCGCCTCCTTGCTCTCTGCATCTCCTTTTTTTCCTGCAGCCAATCATAGAGCTCCCAGTCGCAGGTTACCGTAGTAACAGGGAGCTTTCTTGTTGCTGTGCTCCGTAGAGGAGTGACAGGCATGTCGGCATGGTAACCACTTCGGACTGACACTGTCCTGTGTGTTCTTTGTGGGGTGTAGATTCAGTTTTCTTCATTCTCAGTTTTTGTCATTCAGTTTGCTTGATGTAGGTTTTCGTGTTGTTGGTGGATGAATATCTGTGTTCACCATCAGCTGCTGTCTTTGGTGGGGAGACTGGAAGGTAGCACAGAGAGATGAAGGGCTGGTGGAGGGCAGATGGTAAAAACTCCGGGGGAGCATGGAACAAGCCCCCCCATAATCAAAATCTGCAGAAAAGGTTCCGCATGGCCCCCTCCAGGTCTCCTCCTGTCTCCTAGCTCCTCGCCTGCTGCAGCAGCCCCGTGACGCTCCTCACACATGTTAAATAAACCTGTGTGTGTGGTGGTGTTTTGTTTTCTCTTTGTTTTGATGGTTTTGCAGAGCTCACCATGAAGTGACCTGGATTGGGAATAATCTGATGAGCCTGTGCACTTGTTTTGTGTTTTACCACCGACCACTGCTGGTTTATGATCTGATGTACTGTTAACTTGTTGCTCTGTCACGCTCTCTCTCTCTGAAACTTTTTTTGCTGCTGTCTTGGCAAGGATTCATTTGAAAAAGAGATTTTTGCATCTCAATAGGGATATTCCCAGTAAAGTAATATTAACCCCTTAACACCTGAGCCTCAAAACACCTGCTTGGACCTTTTTGCTTATTTTGAGTATAAAACAATCAAAAAAATGTTTTGTGAGGGAATGCTTCTGCTTATATCTGGAATCATGTCCAATTTTAGCAGCCGACTGGTAATGTTAAATGAGAGTGCAGCAGTTTACGGTGAAAACAAAGATAAAAACAGAATTGGATTTTAGAGGTTTAAAAGTAAGTATCCTATTTTGTTTGAATAAATAAATCCCCACAGCCTTTCCTTCTCCGAGTGCTAGAGCCACTTGAAGATCCCTGCTCCACCTCATGGGAGAAACTGAAAGTGAAACTAAAGAAAAACAACGTCCAGCTAGCTACACACACTGGGCCGTACAAATACAACTTGGTGTTTATATATATATATATATATATATATATATATATATATATATATATATATATATATATATATATATATATATGTATATATATATATATATATATATATATATATATATATATATATATATATATATATATATATATATATATATATATATATATATATATATACATACATACATATAAAATAAATTAAGATAAAATACAGCACACAATAGAGGGATTATCAGTCCACATCATCATAAAGACACACACACACATTTTGCTTGCAGAAGCAGAGTTAGGTTCCATTCATCCAGACAAGTTATCGTTCTTTATACGCTAAACTCAAGCTTGAAGCAGCACCAAAGTGTACAGTTATTCTGTGGTCAGCTGTCAGAAACAATACCATACAACAGAGACAACGTCCATCAAGTTCTAACTGTTACAGAGCAACCAGTGTTTTGGAGTTAAGGCAAGGCAAGGCAAGTTTATTTGTAGAGCACAATTCATACACAAGGCAATTCAAAGTGCTTTACAGCTAACATAAAATAAAATCACAATAGGCAAAATAAAATCATTGCATAAAATCACACCATAAAACATTAAAAATGATTAATTAAATTAGAAGAGGAGAGTGCAGATAAAATCCTTTCAGTTGTTGTATGCTATGCTGAACAGAACTGTTTTCAGCCGGGCTTTGAACATTGTCAGAGTTGATAGCGATAATGCTAACTGGCGACTCTCTGAACACATCGTTGGTTGTGGCTAAGAGCCACCAGTTAACATGGTTACACTTTACACTGAAACACCTGCAGCACCTGCAGCTGTTATTAAATTTGCTGTCTTTAACCAATGTCAGATAACCAGGTTGGATCACTAATAAGCAACTGCTGATATTCTTTTTTTACTTTGTGAATTCAATGAAAAAGTTGGTTTGGGCCGAGGTTCTGACCAAACATGGGCTCTAAATAGACAGTAAATAAGAAAAGGATATAAATTATGATTAACAGAAACAGATTTTAGGATTCAAATAAAATTGCGGTCTGTTATCAAACTATTAACCAGTCTTATTAGTTACCCTGAAATACACAACCATCAATATTCTGATAGATCTGATGCAGTTCTCTGTCCCAATGTAGTTTTCTGGCTCCTTTCTTACACCCCCCCCCCCCAGGGCTTCTGCAGTCAAAATGCGTGCACATCCACCGTTGCAGATAAACCAGTCATCCCTCTATACAAGCCTCAGATCATGCTCACACAGTGCAAAGAAGACAATACAAGCATCAATCAACACATTTAATTACACATATCAAGTAAAAGCTAGATACAGAGAGCTTCATTCATCCCCAAATTTAACCCATCAAAACATAAACCAAATATTGGCTGAAAGAGCAACGTCTCAGCTTTCATGAATCATTGCCATTTTTGAGATTTTGCTATTTAGGAACAATAGTCATCTAAAGTGCGCTAGTGTGAGTGTGTTGGCGCTGACACATCTGGTGTTAAAGGGTTAAATTATATAACATCAACATTTTCAAAAACTTAAATCTTCAAGTACTTTAAAAACATCCAAAAACTATTTTCATAAAACATGAGTGCTGTTGGGGATAAATGAGGGTAACTTCACTGCACTGTGTTTATCAAGCAGCTGCTGGAGCTCAGGTTTGGGGCTCTTGATTGTCTGCATCAAGGACTCAGGGCAGCATCATAAAAGTCACCGATCCTGTGGACGTTGAGCATCTCTGCTCCTCTCCTCTTGTGACTGTCTCACTTGTCGTTTCTTCCTACAGATCGATTGTAGCTCTGTCTTGTGTTTTTAGGCTTAAATGAGAAGCTTTTAGTGGCTAACCTGCTGTTGTGGTCCGTGTTTGCATGATTGATCAAACAGCTGATCAGTTGCTGGTCTTACTGCAGGCTTAGAACTGTCAGCTGAAGTCACAGATGACAGAGAGAATAAGGTAGAGGAAGAGAGGAGGGGGATAACGGGGCTAAAGTAAGGGTGATGGTGATGGTGATAGTGATGGGTGATTGTGATCAGTGTTAACTTTCTTCTTTTTTTTTTTTTGTGATGTGGTAAAAAAGGGGGGGAGGCAGTGAAGGTTAGTTACCCAGTCATGTTCATCCAGACTGAAGGTGTTCAGAAAATCCCTGATGGTTGTTTCAAAACTAACTAATAAAAAAATGTGACTTGAAATGTTGACCCCGGGCAGCAACCTATGTCTGAAACATGAAGACCCTATTTATTACCTCACCCTAAGTTGAATAAAGTTAGATGAAGCCAAGCTGTATCATTAAGGCATCCACCAATGATATGCTTTAAAACTCTGTATCAGAAACAGATGGGTGATGTCACTGAGTTTACATCCATGTTTTATACAGTCAATGGTTAACCCCTGGCTTCTTCTTCAGGACCAACAGATCATTTTCTCAGTCTCTAACTAACATCTAGAGCTTAGTTTGAGTTAAAGTGAATGCAGCCACTAGAATGGACTGACCAGTGTCTAAACCATGATAATGAATGACATCCACACACCCATCCTCTCCAGTGTCCTTATGTCTAAACAAACACCATCAAAGTGCTCTCTGGACTGGCCTTGGTGTATGGAGCGTTATAAAGAGTCCTGTCAGTCAAAAATGTGAAAAGAAGATGCTTCATTGCTGCTCTTCACTGGACGATAAAGCATCCTCCTGATGCCCTTCACCACAAAATGTTGCATAAATATTCACCTGAATTCAGAAAAATAAATGTCAGATGCTCAAAATGTCCCAGAGGAGGGTCCTTGGACTGTTCTCCTGCTACTTCTGTCCCAATACGATAAGGTTTTAGTGAGACTTTCAATGGCTGTTGCCTCCAGACCTGCCTGCATTTTTTACCAGCTCTTATTTTTGACAGCCTTGAACCTGGCCTTTTGTGCAACTACCTCACGACTACAAAATACAGAGAGAGACAGAGAGGTGAAGAGTTACAGAACAGTCTGCAAACCCTATGAGAGGCAGATCTTTGTTGCTCTGCAGAATTTTTTCTTTCCTGATTAAAAACAAAAAAATCTCTTTAAAGACTTCACCTGAGCTAGAGTCACCTGGCATATCCAGAAAAAAAAAACTTTTTTTTAACAGATAACTGTTAAAAATTAAGCCTGAGCTGCCTGTACTGAGGAAAAAAAATTAACCAATGGGGTGAGGCAAGGAAAGGCAACTTTATTTATGCAGCAAATTTCATACACAAGGCAAATCAAAGTTCTGTTACATAAAAAAACAAATCAGACAATTCAACAGTTGAAGCATTACAGTGTCAAAAAGGTTTAGAATGAAAAATAAATAAAATATATTTAAAAATGTTTTGAATTTAGACTCTATCTTTGATAACAGTTGCACTTTCAAGACATCTTTGAACACAAATAGCATTCAATACCCAAACAAATAGCCAAAACACAGTAAACGTAAGTGAAATGTGTTAAATCATACGCATGGAAACATTGATGAAAATAATCCTTTTGGAAGTTTCCTCCAATCCACTCCTGGTTTTCAATTCCACACCAACTCAAAACAGTTCCTTCAATAAATGCATCAGTCTCAGTCCAGCTTGGTTCAGTGTCCATCACAAAACAGCCAGAAAGACAGAAAGAAAACACTGCTTTTGGGTCTGAGTCCAGACAGTTTGCTTTAGTTTCTGTTTCTGTATTTCCAGAAACAAGATGTGTCCATTTTTTCATCCCACAGGCACATTTTCTAGTAGTTGTTACGAGCCATCCAGGAACTAACTTTGGCTTCTTATATCATAAGGGCGCAGTCAAACTGTCCGTCTGTACCAAGCTATATTCAAGCAGGATTGGCTCCCCGCTGGCCAGTACAACCCAGACTCTATGAACCAGACTTTAGCACAAGTTTTCTCTTTTACACCACCACAGTGATTTTCAAGTAACTGTTCTGCCCCATAGACTGTATAAAATATGGAGGCAGTCTCTGCTACGTCACCCGTCTGTTCCTGATAGCTGTTTGTTGGTGGGACCAAATTGGAAATGCTGACTCAGGAGAAGTCACATGAGCTGAGCTAAACCCCTGATTTGACAAACTTGTGATCTTAATATCTGCTAAATCTGTGCAGTTTGTGCCGATAGTGAAATGAGTGATTCAGACCCAAGCTGTATTTTAATGCGAAAAAGTCTGGGGAGGGGTTCAGTTATGTGTCATGCATGTCATGGATGATACGTCATGTCCTTGTTGCGTATGTGTGCTTCAGCTCGTGCATGAAGTGTCCCACACCAAAGCACAACTCTCCAATGTGTGCTGAGCCCAAAGAGGTGGTCACACTGTCCAAAGGAACTGGGTTTTAGAGTTGAAGCGTGCTTTACCATGGCTCTAAAAATTAGGCCAATGTGACCCCCTGGTCTTAGTTTTATATTTCTGTAGAGTAATCACAACTTTCTGTGAGCTGGTCTCTCCTTTGACCTGGACACTCAGGACCAAAGCTCTGAGACTTGACAGCGTGACTCCATCTACAACAAAACCTAAAACTGCAGAGATAACTCACATCACTGTGATTTTTTTCTTATTGTTGTCTCTCTGTGTCTGTTTCTCTCAGACTGCGACGCCAGCAGCAGAGTCCTGGTCTGTTTGGGAAGATCCGATCATCCCGGTTTGGTCCTGAAAACCCAGATGGTCCTGCCAGTGACATGGATGAGGAGGAGGAGGAACTACAGCTGCAGATTCCATGACACACACACACACACACACACACACACACACACACACACACACACACACACATACACACACACACACACACACACACACACACACACACACACACACACACACACACACACACACATACACACATACACACACAGTGACAGGAGTCGAAAGTCATTTTACCTGACGTCAGATCAAAGGTCAAACCACTTTAAGTTTCACTCTTTGTTTGGAAGAAAACTGTCCTCATTGATGATCCAAGATCAAACTGTCATCATGAAATGATGTGCTTTTAGGATCATTTGTAGTTTAAACACAGAGATTTGTTTTCCCAGCTCTGATCCAACAAGCACACACCACATCCTCTGAGCAAATCCTTACAAACACCAGGACTGAGAAGTGCTCGGGTCTTCCTCCAAACCGGCACAGGAGCCGGGCAGGATGGTGACTCTGACAGGATGTCTGGACAGTGTCACGCTAACAAAGATCCTTCTTGACCTTCCAACAGATTCCTACAGCGAGGCTTCGTCCTTTCACTGTACTCACCTGTTCTTACCTCATATCACTCCCAGCATCACAGCTGTCCTGTCTGACCTGTGCTGCTGTACCCCCACAAGCCTCCACCCGACTCCTCCACCCCCAGTGTTCACACTGGGCACAGAGCTGTGTGTGTGTGGGGGGGTGTTCTGTCAAAGTACATTTGGACTCATTATAAATTCATCATTTCAACATGTTACTGAGAGGATCTGACACAACTCAACCAGGAAAGTGTTTTCACCTGAGAGGACTGACAGAGGCAGAAAGATCACCATACCACCAGTGTTATACCAATCATTTCCAGCTCCAGAGGTTTTTTTCAACCACAGGAACTAGGGTCTACAATTAGTTCTGAGGTGTTGAATAAGCCCTGAAATGGCCCTGCCTGTGGGGAACTACTCTCCTGATTTCCAGGAGCTATAGGGGGGGGGGCCTGCTAGCAGAACGTTTCTGGTGGAGCAGCAGTTTTTATTCCTCCTCCCTCCGTCTGCATTAAGCTGGCCACCAGTGTCTCTTATATACACTTACTTATATACACGTGTCATAATCCCCTCATCAGATCAGGATTTAATGATGATCTAAAGTTGTTTGGGAAGGATGCATCCTGCTCAGCTGTCAATCAGCAGGCTTGAATTTTGATCCAAAACACCGCCTAGTCTCCTTTGTCTTCGTGCTTTACAAAGCAGTTCAGTGTTGCGCCCAAAGTCGAAGCTGTTTGGGGTTTTTAGAAACAGTATTGACCAAGTGTCATTAGATCCCTCTGCAGTGAAATAAAGCACCATCAAAATGCTAACAGGCTAAATGAGGTGCTGCACATAAGGATGCTAGCTTGCCTGTCTCCTTCTAAAGTGTCATCTATGCTAAACGGTCTTCATAATCGTCTTACTGCCCTCTGCTGGTCTGGTGTCGTGATGCAACTACTTTTATTTTGTTCTCCATACATCTCTGCCTGATTTGCATAATCTGCTCCGGTCTTCAGCCCATGGTGGAAACGCAGTCAGACAGTTGGCCACAGGAAATGTGCAGTTCCTGGGAATGATTTACCAGAAGGTTCCTGTACCTACCTGGTTGAGGAACACCTTGTTGTTGGCTTCATTCCTCCCTGGCCTATTCCCAGCTACTCTTCCCTTCTCTTTCCTCCTGCCTTCCCTGACTCTGTACAGCTGTCAGTGCTCATTACAGAGAAAAAAAACCCAAACTTAATCCTTAAAATTAAATAAAAATGTACACATTGCCACCTCTGTCACTGAACACTGACGGGAGCACAGGGGGTGACAGAGACCGTGTGAAGCAGCTGCAGCGATGACTGTCAGTGAAGAGCTGAGCAGTCTTAGAACTGAGCGAGGGAAGATACAACCTCCTCACAACAGCTCTTCAGCTGACAGCACTGTCACCAACCAGCTCGAGAGGCGCTCAGCGGTGGGCTGAGATTTTATGACTCTATGTACAGAAACTCAGTGTAATCAAGTCACAGACGGTGGAAGGAGACGTGAAACTGTGAGCGGTATCACAGCTGATGTAGCTTTAGTGTAGTGTTGGGTTGAAGAGAGGAAACACCAGGATTATGAGTTGTTAAAATAATCTAAATAAATCACTTTTAATGACAGTTGGAGACGTTCCCTCTGTTCCTGATGGATGAGGAACCTTCTGCTGTGGGAGCCACTCTCATCCCAGACCACTCTGCTCTAAACCTGAGGAAAAAACCTGCTTCACGTTGCTCTGGACCACATGTGGATTTTGCTGCACCTCACTGTAATTAATAAATGCAGCACAAGCAGCAGGAGAAGCTTAAAGGATAAGTTTGGTTTATACAGCTTTTACATTGTTTATAGAATGAAGTAGAACAAAATACTCACCCAGAAGGCTTTCCTGATCCAAGCAGTGCTTCAGGAGATATTTAGATCCAAAATCGTGCAGCGGACATCCGTATAATGGGATCCATCGGGGCATAGACAGCACCGCTCCTAAACTGCATTAATCGTCCAAAAACTCATGTTTTTCACCAATATTCCATCATAGTCCGCTCTGGGTTAGTCCTCTGCTGCAGTCTGTGTCACTCCAGACATTGTTGTGTGGCTGTACTGACCTCTGAACTGACGAAGACTTGGTTTACATTTGCCCCTCCGCTCATGCGCAGTACTGTCTGGAGAGCTGACTCCACTTCCTCCTTTCTTTGAGGGGCAAAGGTAAACAAAGTCTTAGTCAGTTCAGAGGTCATTACAGCCACACAGCGCTGTCTGGAGTGGCACAGACTGCAGCAGAGGACTAACCCGGAGCGGACCATGATGGAATATTGGTATACAGTTTTAGGAGTGGCGCTGTCTATGCCCCGATGGATCCCATTATACAGACGTCCGCTGCACGATTTTGGATCTAAATATCTCCTGAAGCACTGCTTGGATCAGGAAAGCCTTCTGGGTGAGTATTTTGTTCTACTTCATTCTATAAACAATGTAAAAGCTGTATAAACCAAACTTATCCTTTAAAGCTGGGAATGTCTGACCAAATAATCCCACTCATTTTAACAGAGAAAGAGCGACGACTGATTGCAGTTTGTGTCCCGCCGCCTCTCCCACATACCCTGACGTCTGCATTCAAACATCCCCATTAAAAGCTGAAACGGCCAGCAGCAGCTGGAACTTCCTCAGTATCATGTGCTGGCTTGTGATTGGTGGGATGATTACTGATGTGTTTTGCACCTTATAACCAGAGTTAATGGTGATACACACACACAGTTGCACACTTACATTTTTAGTAATCACTGATTAGCAGCAGATGATTCGGTGAGGCTTAGCACTCCCCAGCTCACATGACTCACCAGCCCCAGCATGAAACTGAGCTTACAGGCTGAATGAAGCTCCAGCTGATTTATTTTCTCATTTTAAGATGTGATTTTAAAAAACAAGAAATCATAACACCCGCTCTTCAAGCTACTGGTCTTTCAAGCCCCTCACAGCAAAGGGATCAGACAGTGATCTCATGTTAGCTCAGCGATTGTAGCTCTTCAAACAGGAAAGATTGAGATAACAAATAGTTTTCCTACAACATCCACAATGGAGATTTGAGTTTTCTTCTATTTTTTATGTGTTTATCCTTTATTTATCAAAGGTAGTGTAATAAATGATGAAACCTGGTCCAGTCAGCCCTCAGACCTCTTCAGACTCTGTGTAATAACAGAGACAGTTCTGGATCCAGTGGGTGTTGGGCCGACTGATTCATTTGTTGGGAGCAGGTCTAAATGTCCTCCCTGTGAAGGAGTTCAGTCCCATGGAGCACAGAATCAGTTGTGAAAGCAATAAATCCTTCATCACCCCCTCCACCATCCACACACAGCCTCCGCCTCGACTCTGACGCTGGAACGGGACCAAGATGTTTTTTACTGACCCGGATACTGAACTATTTATGTGGTCGTTCTTCTGGTTTTACTTTTTATAAATGATCTGTACCCCAGTGCTTTTTTATGAGCTCTATAAATGTCAACTACAGAAAGAAAGAAGAGGAGTCTGTGTCTCATTTCCTCCATGTTGTCATGTTGTCATGTTGTCTCGTATGACGTCAGCTGGGAACAGCCCCTCAGCTCCAATCCTAGTGGTTTCGTTTCTTCTTAATCTACTGAGTGTTTTCTGACAGACCAGCAGAAATACGACTATGAAAATAACTGCAGTGAGCGCAGATATTACAGTTCTTCATGTCATCATCTCAGAGCACCTTTGAGGGTTTCTCCTCACTTGGTCAACTCTCCTCTCACTGATAAACTTTGCATTCACCAACTACAGTTTCGGAGAAAAAAAACATTTGGAAATAACTCATTATGGTTCTTATAATCTCATTAACCCCGTGGATTACAAACAGGCAAATATATAAAAATCAGGGCCTTTAAATATAAATTTTTTGGAGACATTCAAAACAATTTGGTCAGACAACAAATGACACTTTAGTTTTCTTTGATAGTGTTTTCTGCTACAGTAATCTAAAACTATAATTTCTGTTTCAGGATTGGTCGACACAGGCAGCAGCACAGATTAGAAAGAGCAGCCACACACGGAGCCACAAATTTACACTGTGGAATGTTGGATTGTAAACAGTTCTGAATAGGGTGCCTAAATGCTAAAAGAAGAAACGTAAGTGGGACAAAAACTGAGTGAGCAATTTATTGAAAACAATTATTAAACTGAAACAGTTTATTAATCAGCTGATAAAAAATGTTAAAACCTCTGGAATAGAAATCAAAGTTTGAAAAAAGGAGTCAGTGATGAAGAGCTCCTCTGTTCTTGTTGATCACTTCCTGTTTGATGTGAGAGTTTTCAGGAGGTTTTGGTGAACGTTGCTCCAAGTGGTGAAGATGTCTTGATGGAGGATCATCTACTGTCTGGACCTGATGTCTGTTTCTGTAGACATCCCTCTCCATCCATCCCCAAATGTTCTCAGAGTGATTTGGATCAGGGGAGCATCAGGATGGTCCAAAGAGTGAGCTGATTCCTCTGGAAGAAGTCCAAATCCCAGTCATTCCCACACAGACCAGGGCCCTCAGTCATGAAGGAGGCCCCCTGCAACCAGGGACATAGCTCCAATTAGGCAAACACAGGCAGTTGCCTGGGGCCCCAAGATTCCCAGGAGCCCCCAAAGCATCTCTTAAAAACGGATTCATGAAGTTTTCTTCAATTGAAAGCATTACTTTTTCTAAATCTTACTTCACATGCTTCAAAATACATCAAAAGGCTTAATCTTTGATGGTTTTGGGTACTCCCCCTCCCTTCTTATTCAATGGGCTATTCCATGTTACAACACATCTGAAAATTTGATTCAGGAAGAAAGTGGTAAAAAACACTTTTTTTTTTTCCCATTTTTGTTCTTATTTTCAACCAAGTCAGAAATAAAATCAATGTTGCTCTGAGATCTGAGATAAACATATCAGACTTTTAGGATTTTAAGGACTTTATCTAGCCCAGGAAACAGGATAATTTTCTCAAAATCACACTTTTTGAGTTGGTGATAAACATTATTGTAGAAAATCTCTTTTTTTTGGATACATAACTCACTGGACAGGGGGTCAAATAAAAATACATTAACTTTAAAATAATACTACCAAAAAGTATGGTCACTGTAAATATCACCTCTTTCAGTAGATTTTTTCCAGTTTTATGTTGTGCTTGATATTTACATATTTTTTCTTTACTAAATTATTTTTTTCAATATTTACCTATTGTAATGTTTTTCACTTCATACTTTCTTGTTTGTTACTGTTACTCTGTAAATTCCCCACTGTGGGACAAATAAGCTGTCAATTGACCAGTGGTGTGCGGTCAGGGGAGGCAGTGCCTCCCCTCGGCTAACAAGAATTTTTTTTTTTTTTTTTTAATAATTTTTTTTTTTTTCAGTTGTACGTATACAATTTGTCATAATTAAAAAACAAATAAAGGAAATTGCTGATTTGTCAATAAGAGGGAGGCTAACAGAGGGGATGGACAGCGTTTCGGCTTCATGCTTGTAATGTGCGTCAGATGCAGAGACTCAGAGAGAGAGAGAGAGACCGTTTACTTGAAATCCCAACGTTTTGCAGGTTGGGGCATGCGTACTAAGGTCTCACGCTGATTAACGTGGGCATTGATGAGGCACAGCGCTTCTCTGCCTCTGCAGGTTGTAATACCGAATACCACTCCCTCTTTGAGGTTTCATGATAGTTTGTTAGTGCAGACATTTAATAGAGTATACCGGAGGTGCCTGGCCTGTGTTCTTGTGTTGTTGAGATACGGGTTAGTTTTTTTCGTATTTTGCTCTTGCTCCTGTGATGTAAATCCTGTAGAAATGCAGGCGAATGTATGTTTCAGGTTTTAATTGGCATTTTGTCTTGTTAACTCCGGGACTTCAGCCTGTCTCTGAACCATAGGTAGAAATGATTAACATTTATCTACTTAGCTCGTTGCTGGTAAACGGTGTCTAGGAGTCCGGGCCAAAGTGAGGGACAAGACTAAAGAGGAGGAAAAAAAGGTGCAGCACAACCCCACATTTATTGAGGAAACAAAGACCAAAATAATGTACTCCCGCCCCACACACACCATGCATGCAATCAGACCGTCCCTTCTTCTGCTATGTCACGCGCGCACACACACACAGCACAGACTGTCATCGCATTAAAGGGGCAGGGCTGGCCCGTAACGCCGTATATATAACACACACAGATAGAAATTTCAACTTTAGCTGGGTGCCTGCCTCCCTCGTCATGGACCTCACCGCACATTACTGCAATTGACCATAAAAGATTTCAAATCCAGGACAAAGTGGACTAAATGATGTATTCACTTTTTTCAAAATCAAACTAAAGTACAGAACTTGAGGAAATGCATTTAGTTGCGTTAAGTTACCATGTAGAAGATCAGCACTGTCTCATGCCTTGATTCTTGGAAAGAGACAGTGGACCCAGGGAAGGCCAGTCTAGCTCTGAGAAAGATGAGTTACAAGGACATGGAGGGCCCCATTGACTGGGTTTATCTTGGGCCCCAAACCACTAAATACACCCCTGCCTGCAGCATCTCCACAGAGCCAGCCGCCGTTTGACGCCCCTGACCCACCTGAAGCTCCATTGGTCATTGAAGGATCATGATGGCGCCCCCTCCACTGACCTCTGGACTTCTTGTTCCTTATCTCCCAGGATCTTTGAAGAAATCCAAAATGGCGGTCTTACTGCGTCCAACCTCAGCAGTGATGGTGTGATGTGAGTGATTTTGCTGATGCAGCTCAACAATCCGATCACGTTCACAGAGAGAAAGATTTTAGTCTTTACCATCAGGAGGTGATGACAGAGAGAAACCCTAACAGGAAATCACTGAATCCATATTTTAGAGCAGATTTGGTTTTTTAAAGCCTGAGCTCTTAAACTGGTGATCAGCTGAGAAACAGAACATTAACCTTTAGTTGTTTTCTATGAATTGCTTTTTTCATTTTGAAACTCTACTTGCAACATATTTAAGATCCAACCTTAAAAAGTGTAAATTATTTTTGAAAGTGATCTTAAAACTTAAATCAGGTGTTTTTAAGGCCTTTTAAAAACCTGACTTGGAAAAGCCTGATCCTGGGATCAAAGCGTCTAAGTCCCTGATTTCTGCTGGATGAGGGGGAGAGGTTTGAAGGAAGAAGATTAAAGAGACTTCTCAATAAGGACACTCCAGTGTTTGGGTCCACTGTTGTCGGACTAAGGGGACCTCCTGACTCGTTGATTTAACAGTGATGAGGGAGGAGCAGTCGCTCAGTCCATGAGGATTTATGTTGATAACCAGAGGGTCACTGGTTCAAGTCCCGGCATGGACCAAGATTGGGAATAGCTGGAGAGGTGTTAGTGTAATTTCCTGAGAGCTGTCGAGGTGCCCTTGAGCAAGGTGTCATACCCACCAAATGCTCATGTTGTGCATCACTTTGGACAAAAGCATCTGCTGAGTGAAACTGTAAACTGTAAAATCTTTAAAGTCAGTGATAAACCTCAGTGATCCATGATTCTCAGAACATCTCAGCCATGAGAAGAGGCACAGAAAAAAGGTGTTTCAGTTTCAGTCTCTTCTCTATCTGCTCAACGTGAGGTAAACCACAGAAGGAGTCATCGGTCAGAAAACGTCTGTTCAGAGAGACTGGCTCAGTCTGTGAGAGGTGGAGATCCAGGACAGGTTTATCTGAGGATCAGGTCTGTCATGTCCTCTTTTGAGCCTAAATAAACACGACACATATTACACACACACACACACACACACACACACACACACACACACACACACACACACACACACACACACACACACACACACACACACACACACACACACGTCAATGTCATGGGGGGTCATTAAAGTCCAGTGAAATGTAGGAACAAGCACAGATGTTCTTCCTGGTGAAACAAAGTGAATGCTCCCCGAGGGGTTTGGAAAAGGTAAAGACACCAGTGCTAACTCCTGCCGTGTTCAGCTCGCTGCGCCGCTGTAAACACAGTAATAAATACAAACCTCAGCCCCCGTCTCCCTCTGAGATCATTTTCATTATTCTGTGTGTGTGTGTGTGTGTGTGTGTGTGTGTGTGTGTGTGTGTGTGTGTGTGTGTGTGTGTCTGTGTGTACATGTGTGTGTGAGAGAGAAAGAGTGTGTGTGTAGCAAAGACTTTTAATGAATGTTTCCCCCTTGTGTAGGCTGAGGGCAGAATAACTAAAATCACAGACACAACTCTGGCTTCAAAATGTGCGTGTGTGTGTGTGTGTGTGTGTGTGTGTGTGTGTGTGTGTGTGTGTGTGTGTGTGTGTGTGTGTGTGTGTGTGTGTGTGTGTGTGTGTGTATTCCATAGAGCAGAGAGCTTTACATTCACACAGTCACAGCTGTCAATGGATGAACAAACTTGAACAAGTTCTCCTGATGGTGCCCTTGGGCTGACAACAAACACACTACACACCCACACCACTCAGCTGTGTGTTATGTATGCACTGAGTGTGTTGTGTGTGTACGTGTGTGTGTTTGTATCAGTGTGTTTGAGTTAATGTTCAGCCTGATCCCACAAGTGCAGTCAAAAAGATAATTCCTAAAACTGAAGGCTAAGCATGATACACTCTGCAATGCGCCAAAGGTTTGTGTGCTGTTCTCTGTGTGTGTGTACCAGTGCATTAGCCTGTGTGTGTACTAAGCCGGCAGCCTTGTTCATTATGTTAAATTTCTCTGTCTTTATTAGGCCAGTAATGGCTGACAGCAGGAACCCTGAATATTACACTGATCCTCCATAATTATTCAGCAGCTCACACAGCTTCTACTTGTCTCCATGTACCGTGTGTGTGTGTGTGTGTGTGTGTTTGTGTGTGTGTGTGTGTGTGTGTTCGTGTGTGTGTGTGTGTGTGTGTGTGTGTGTGTGTGTGTGTGTGTGTGTGCGTGCGTGTAAAAGAGAGAAATGATTCAATGTGTAGTTAAAAGATAATCGATCTGTTTTTCTTTGTTGGCTGAAGCTGAGCCTTCTCTTTCTCCAGTCACATGTTTTAAACTGGATTAATAAAAATTGTAATAAACTGTATTCATATAAAACTAAATGTAAACCAGAGACAAGAAGAGCTTAACAAAATAAAAATGAGTTAATAGGGAAAAACAGAAGAAATGTGTGGAGGACAACAATATAACCACGAAATGAAAGCATGAATTATAAAAAGTGTGTTTATTCTAGTGGTTTCATTCAAAAAGTGAAACTTAAACCTCATCAAATTTACATTTTGTACCGTTTGATCTGAAAAGGCTTCAAGTAGAGTTTCAAAATGCAAAAAGAAGAAATGAGTGAGAAAAAAATACTGACAAAGCAATTAATTGCAAACATCAACTCAAAGTAAATCATCTGTTTCTCAGCTGATCACCAGTTTAAGAGCTCAGGCTTTTAAAAAACAAATCTGCTCTAAAACATGGATTCAGTGTGACTGTCTGTCAGGGTTTCTCTCTGTCATCACCTCCTGATGGTAAAGGCTAAAAATCTTTCTCTCTGTGAACGTGATCGGATTGTTGAGCTGCATCAGCAAAACCTCTCACATCACGCCATCACTGCTGAGGTTGGACATGGTCCCACTGGCCATCCAAACCATGTGCTCTGAAGAGTATGGCCCGCAGTCACACTACTTCAGTATGAACCAGATGCACATGGCTCGCCCACGCCATCATGAAGCATCTGTTCACACTAGGCATGATCTGATCAGAGTCAGCACAATGAGACACACAGAGCACTACTACAACTTTACAGACTTTCTGGTTTATGTTAAGTCATTTGGGGCCAACACAGGCCTCTAATTCCCCACTTTGTCTAAACTGATTGTGGAGAAGAGTGGCTGCAGTGATCACACCTCATGGAATACATCATTTTGGATTTCTTCAAAGACCCTGACCCAAACCATTTCACTGATTGTCTGTTGGTGAAGACACGGGATGATCCTGGACCCAAAGTTCAGGCCGTTACTGGAGACGACTGCAGCCCAGTAACCATCAGACGCCATCTGAGAGAGAAGAGCTTTAAGAAGAAAACCCGTCTTCAAAGGCCTCGCCTCCTTCAACACCACAAACTCACCGTTTAGACTTTTTCAGAGAGCAGCAAACATGGGACACTGAAAGGTGAAGAAAGTTTGATTCTCTGAGGAGAAAAACCTGAACCTGGACGTCCTGATGGCTTCAACGTCACTGACATGACCAGGAGATCCCACTGGAGATGTTTTCACGGCGGCACAGTGGAGGGGGCGCCATCATGACCCTTCAATGGACCAATGGAGCTTCAGGTGGGTCAGGGGCGTCAAACAGCAGCTGGCTCTGTGGAGATGCTGCAGGGGGCCTCCTTCATGACTGATGGGCCCTGGTCTGTGTGGGAATGACTGGACTTCTTCTTCCAGAGGGATCAGCTCACTCTTTGGACCATCCTGATTCTCCCCTGATCTAAATCACTCTGAGAACATTTGGGGATGGATGGAGAGGGATGTTTTAGGAAAAAAAAATCAACTGTTCTTCATTTTTTGATCAGGTGTGTATGTGTGTGATCACATGATCCGTCTAAATACAGCTTAAAGTGAATGAGGATTTAAAATGGCACTCAGCAGGATCAAAATCCTCTTTTACCAGGAAATTTCTTGACAGGATTACTCCAAAGACACAGGAAAAGCAATTAGAGGAGTGATGAGAGGAGCAATGAGAGGAGTGATGAGAGGAGTGATGAGAGGAGCAATGAGAGGAGTGATGAGAGGAGTGATAAGAGGGGTGATGAGAGGAGTGATGAAAGGAGTAATGGGAGGAGCTATGAGAGGAGTGACGAGAGGAGCTTTTAGAGGAGTGATGAGAGGAGTGATGAGAGGAGTGATGAGAAGAGTGATGAGAGGAGCAATGAAAGGAGTGATAAGAGGAGTGATGAGAGGGGTGATGAGAGGGGTGATGAGAGGAGTGATGAGAGGAGTGATGAGAGGAGTGATGACAGTAGTGATGAGAGGAGTGATGACAGGAGTGGTGACAGGAGTGATGACATGAGTAATGAGAGGAGTGATGAGAGGAGTGATGAGAGGAGTGATGACAGGAGTGATGACAGGAGCTATAAGAGGAGTGATGAGAGGAGTGATGAGAAGAGTGATGAGAAGAGTGATGAGAAGAGTGATGAGAGGAGCAATGAAAGGAGTGATAAGAGGAGTGATGAGAGGAGTGATAAGAGGAGTGCTGAGAGGAGTGATGTCAGGAGTGATGAGAGGAGTGATGACAGGACTGATGAGAGGAGTGATTAGAGGAGTGCAGGCAGAGAAACCGCTGTGTGTCACGGCGCTGTCAGAGCAGAGAGGCAGCGCTGATGCTCTGACAGGCAGACAAGACAGCAGCTACAGCAGATAAAACGCTCCTCTGGCAGCTTTGTTCTGTTGTCAGGACAGGTTATGGTACCTGATACACACGCACACACACACACACACACACACACACACACACACACACACACACACACACACACACACACACACACACACACACACACACACACACACACACACACACACACACACATGTTCACACAAATACACTGAGCATGCACACACTCCTCTGGCCCCTGTCGTTCAGACACTTCCACAGCATGCTTCACACAAACAGGTTGAGATGAGTTCAGGTGGATCTGACAGCCATGTCATGTCAACAAGGAAATACACACACACACACACACACACACACACACACACACACACACACACACACACACACACACACACACACACACACACACACACACACACACACACACACACACACAAACATACACTCACACACCTTTCCTTTTTCTGCTGTGTCTGTGCCTGGGTGGCTATGGTTGTGTTCTGGTTTGGAGGCAAACTTAGCAAGGTCAAATTATTCAGTCACACACAGAGGAAAGAAAAACTTTATTTCTGGGCGCAGAGTAAGATTAAGACAGCATCTTGAATAAAATTAAGAGGTTTGTTAAAATGAACTGATCTGTTACACATCATCTGGAAAATATTGAAATCATGTATGACCCCACCTGTTCGCTTGAACTGAGCATCATCAGCTTTGAGTTTGGTCCTACTGGCGGAACCAGTTAACCTTGCGGAGCAGATGGACCTGCCTGTTTCAGTATCTGAACTCCTGCAGGTCCATCTTGCCAGGCTCCATTGACCAACGAATTCACTCGGCTAAATTCTAACTGGCCCAATCAGGGAAGAGAGGCGGGAGCTGTGGGGGCAGACGTGACGTCAGCAGACTTTCATACTTGTCAGCGTTCCTTTGATTCTTAAGTTAAATTTAGAAAAACGGAAGCTGTCATCTAACGCCTTTTTCACAGCTGTTTCTCGTGATTCAGTAGTTGTTCATCTATTGTTTCTTAGAGGCATCGGCTCACATAAGCTACGTCATAAGCTACGTGGCTTGATGTGGATTGGTCTGTGGTGAGTGCGTTAATCAGAACAGTCATCCAATCACCAGCTGCTGAAGTCCCGCCTCTGAAAACAAATCTGAAGAGCTGCTACCCAGATGGACTAGTGAAATATTTCTGTGGCAGATATATGAAACTGTTCGTCTGGTGTGTCAGGTTAGGCACCAGTGACAGCAGATGAAAATACCTGTGTGGAGCTCTGAGCTGGTTCCTCCGTCCATCAGTGGGAGTTTCTTTGAGCTTTTTAGGAACAGACGCTTATAAACACACCCACAGGAACCAGTTCAGGCTTACGTCTTTTTGCAGGAAGACGATAGGCTGTCTTGTCTCAGTGGCTGTAATTACAGGCCCTGTCAGCTGACTGCTAACCCGCTATTACCACACACACACACACACACACACACACACACACACACACACACACACACACACACACACACACACACACACACACACACACACACACACATGACAGATGCTGAACTCTGTTATCAGACTCTGGCTGCATCTCTCTTGCTGTCTTTCTTTATGTCTCTGTCTTTCCACATTTCTCACAGCATTTCAAACCTCTGTGCTGCTTGTATCTGAGGTGGAGCCAGTGTTTCATGAGTCACCCATTGAAAAGAACATGAAACTGTGGCTACGCTTACATGCATCTCTTTCATATTCAGAAAATTCACAATAACACAGTTGCCCATGACCATGTAAACACCAATAACCTTTATAAAAAAATGGAATCTGCTCATAATCTGGCTTTTAAAATCCTGAAAATCCCCCCTGGGTTCTTCCTTTTCTAACCTGAATATCTGGTCATGTAAACGTCTATCAGGAAATCTCCATCCAAAGGAACATTAATCTGTGTTTAGCTCATGTTCTGTTCATCAGGAATCTTGGTCTTTTGAGTACAGGAAGTCAGCCATGATTCTGCTGTTGCTGCTGTTGTTGTTGCTGTAGCTTTGGATACAGGAAGAAGAAGCAGAAATGATGCGCATTGTGCCATGATGTTCTCTGTGTGTTACTTTTCTCATCAGGAAACCATGTAATGTAGAATCTGCAAGAGACCCTGAGACTTAATCCAGGTTTTGATGTTAACAGCTCATTTGACCACTGCTAACCATTTAACCTCATTTGACCACTCAATACCAGTTGGCCATAGCCACGACAAAAAAGAGTAACACTCAGCTCTCCATGTAACTCTAGATGAGCATGTCTCACAACGCTCTCAGAAAACACACAACACAGAGACATTAGCTGCTGAACTAGCGATCCGCAGGTGATGCATTCATTAAGCCTTTAATTCTCAAACACAGAATAACTCATCTTAATATTAACACATTCCTCTTATCCAGTCTGTTCCAGTACGACCAGGGAAATTCAGGGGAAATTTAAACTCAGGAGTTCAGCAGTTAAAAAACAGAAGAGCCCAGCAGAAAATGCGAGCGTTGGCAGGTATGACACAGTGAGCATCGCTCATATACTACTTTTCAAAATGCATTGTGGGATACATTGAGTGGGCTTTATATGGTGTGACCACGCCCAGTCAGAATTCAGACAGCACAACAAACTGGTGTACTCGCTATTTAGGGCGATTTGTAGTTAATTAAGTGAAGTAATTTCGGATGCAGCTTACTTGATTTTGAATAACGTGTATCAGCAAATACCGTCCTGTGTGTCGTCCAGGTGAGGGCAGGTGGAACCTGTGACGTCACATGAAAAAGATCTGAAGTTGGATGTCTTTGGTGTTGTCCTGCACACTGTCCACTGGATGTGAAGAGTCTTGGTCATTAATATGGTTATAAAAAAAGAATTGAATTAATTTTAAATCCATCCAAAATCAGCGTCTTCATGCTGGCCAGCAGCAGAGGTCTGTGGCTCTGGGAGCGGCTCAGTCTAAGTTTCTGACCGATATAAAGCAGAGCCAGCTTTGCCAGGAAAGATTAGGAGGACTGAAGAAAACCAGGACCTGGAGGGTACTTGGCTGCTTTCTGAGCTGCTTCTGTGTGACTGTTGCTCCTCCATCTGTTTACTGTGGAAGGGACATGATACAGCCCCAGCTGTGCTAACGTGTTAAGCCTGCTAGAGAGCCTTTAATGGCAGCCATAACACCATGCTGCTACGCCTGCTAATGGTTCTGTTAGTGTATGTGTGTGTGCACACACATTTCATGCTCTCCATTAAAGCCTCACGCCCCGCAGCCTTTAAAGTCTGCAGGAGCCTTTATGATCAGGAGTCATGACTTTATGAATCCAGTGTTATGATACTAATTACCCTGTTCACTGACTCCTCTGGGCTTTGACTGTAAACCAGCAGCGGCTGATCAATTCTGCAAAACAAAAAAAAGGTAACAAGTTAGCAAGTTTTGTCCCAGATTGAACATTACTACCTAACTTTTAAAGTTTCAGAACTTTTACAAGAAAAAGTTTTTAAAGGAGGGAAATAAACAGAAACAGAGCTCACAAACCGTGGACATGTGGTGCAGGTCTGTGGCTGGGACCTCAGAACAGGACTGCACCCTGGGCCCCAGAAAAACAGTCTGATCAAGCTTTTTTTTTTTTTTTTAGATAACTTCACACTTTAAGTTTTCATAATCAGAAGAAAAGATATGTTTTTTCCAAACCCCGACCCCAACCCAACCATCTGCCAACATTTTCATAAACAAACATGAAAATAATCAGAGTAGGATGCCAAGATGTACTCACACAGCTGAAATCAAATTAACTCTGCTGTCCTCTCTCTGCAGAGCTTATCTCTGACTCATTCTCATTAAAATCACGTCTCAGCCTTCCAGTAAATCATTACAGCCACCTTATTCTGATTAAAGTCAACACAAAGGATGAAATGTGTCAAACTTTGGACACAAACTCTACACATGATGTTTTTAGAGTTCATTTCAACTTGTTACTTTTTGACTTGTTACTGACTTTATTTGGCCAATAACACCTATGATAAATGCTCTTAAGGTCATCTTTCAAGGTGTATATGTTGTAATTTCAACTCAGGTATGAAATGATTACATCAATATCACAGTCAGTTAAACTTGTTTTGATCTTAAAACTGGAAAAGTTCTCATCATCTTTGGACAAAAGTCTCAATTGGAGGAAATAGGATATTCAACTCATTATCAAACACCACATCCAGATTTTTTTTGCAGTGGGTATTATATATACTTCCAGGAAGCCCAAGTCAAAATGTGACACATCACAGGAATCACTGGGTCCAAATACCAGGACTTCAGTTTTGGCTTCATTGAAGCTAATAAAACTCCGGGACATTTAGGATTTAACATCCTTCAGACAGTGCCACATCAGTTTTAAGGAGTTAGGATCCTAAGAGGAGCAGGTTGATGCAGAATAAAACTGGCCTGGGAACAGGACCATGAGGGACTCCACATGGGAGAGGCACTGAAGAAGAAACAGAGTCATCCCTTTGAGGCTCCTTTCAGACAGACAGGACCTAAACTAGTCCAGAGCAATACCTCCAACCCCTACACAATGTTACAGTCAAATGTCAAAGCAAGCGTGAGATCTAAAAGTAACAGAATGAGTGACTCACTCGGGTCCACAGCAGGTAAAAAAAAATCACTAAAAACCTTTGAGAGTCCAGATTCAGTGCTGTGTGGGGCTTTAAAACCTGACTGGAACACCCCAGAGGTGCCATTAATGTCTAAAAAGGACTGAAGTTATATTGGGACATTTTTTTCTCATTACTTTCTAGTTAAAGGTAGGGTCTGCAAGAATTTTTTCATACTTGTTAGTAAACGCAACATTTAGACTGGGCTCCTCCTCCTTTGCTCAGTGCCAGCTGCAGCACACACACAGCCTCCAACTGTGACTACGTGAAGACACTCACTAGCCCAGTAACCACCTGTAGCATCACGTTTCTATGTCGGGGGGAACTGAGAGCCGCCCACCTGACTTGGCATGTTAGCACAAACATATAATAACAGGTATTTGACACATCCCTGGTTAGCAGAAAGCTAACTCTCATCGCTCTTATCCCTCTGCTGCTCTACAAGTGCCCAAAAGTGAGTGAAAGTTGAGCCAACCTTCACCCTCATTTAGGAAAAAGCTTTATCTGTTCAGCGTTTTGTTTCAGTTTGGTTGTGTGTTTCTTATTCTATGCTACGTCCACTACCATAGCATTGTGGGATAGCTTCTTCCACTCGGTAACATGCAAAGTCACTTACACACTGGGTGCTCTGTGATTGGCTGATGAACCATGTCTACTCTCCGGCCAGAAACGTCCTGAAACAACCAAAACATGGACATACAGGCTGAGGAGTGGGTTAAAGCAGACACAGACACTGACACACATGACTAGAGGCCCATGGGAGACAATTGAGCAGGATTATTACTGTAAACCATTAAAGTGGAGGCTATGGTCCTATATGACTATAAAAATTGACTTGTACAGCATTATAAACATACTGACAGCCTAGTTCAAAAAAAGGCTTGGTTCTTAAATGCTGATTTTACTACAGCGCACACAGTACAATGAGTGGATTTTTTTCTATATAATATCTATAGAAGTTATTAGAATCGTTGTCCAATCGGAGACACAGCACAGCTCATGTGACTGACGAGCGCCCTGTAGCTGTTAGAAAGGAAGCTCAAAGCCCGCGTCATATCCAATATGGCCGCATCCAATGATTAGCCTTATTTCACTGTATCAGGAACAGACAGGTGACATCACAGGGACGGCATCCATGTTTTAAACGTTCTATAGTTTATTTCTTAGAATGCTGATGATGCAGCAAATTTTCATTTGGTCTAACCTCTTACACATACGACATTTTAATCATTGTCATCATAATCATCATTCGCAACTTTAAAAATCAAACTTTTATTTAATTTAAAATGTAGTAGATACAACTTAAAGGGTTTTATAGAGGAAATAATAAACAGTGTATAACAACATAACTTAAAACAGAGTCAGTGAGGTCGGCTGAAAACTCAGACTTAATGTGTTCTGTTGAGCTCTGTGAGGTTGGGTTCAGAGAAGCAAACAGTTAGGATTTAAAACCCAAACCATGTGAGGAGTCATCTCTTCATCCATCAGCTCAGCTAAGCTGCCAGGCTGAGGCCATGAATTCATTCACTTCAGTGATTTCTTCCCTGGTAGGACTGAGCTGAACCTTGCCCAGCGTCAAACCCAATCCCTACAAGGCGACATGTTCTGTTATTAATTCACTGAATTAACTCCACACCGAACCTGAGCTCCTCAGGTGAAAGTGAAAGATAGCCACTGAGAGGCTCACCTCCCTCCTGTAGGAAGGCTAACATGGAGGAGCAGAGGCATGTTTCACCACGGGGAGGAAAAAGAAAAGTGAAGTAATGGATTATCTGATTGAGAGCAACATCATTTTCTGTCTGCACTTTAAAACCAACAGAGAGGTCAAATCTGTCAGACGTTCATTTCTCTAATTGATTTTGATAAAAGCAAAGGGACAGAGTAAAGCAGAATACAGTGCAAGGTTATGTTTGTCTTGAAGCAGCACAGAGCCCACTGAGGCCGACGGCCCAGTCTTCACAGTGGATGTTTGATCACAGCCAGTGAGACCTCACTAAACCAAAACACTAAGTTCCTTTCATCAGTCAGCACCGCTCACTCCATAACAAGATTAAACTCTGAATTCCTCCTGAAATGACCTGTCACAGTTCACACATCACGTTAACAAATCAACCCTCCCATAAAGTGTTAGAGCAGGCTCAGGTTGGTGAGTCGTTTTGGAGCCAAATACGGTCTCTAATCGCACATGTTCACAACATATGTCCCTACACAGGTGATCCAGCTCAACATTTGTTCCTCATTCAGTTCACTGCATCCAGAGCTGGCCCAAGCCTCCATCAGGGCTCTGGGTAAAATTTGATTTGGGGCCCTCTCTTTCTGCTCACAAACAAGGTGATGTTTTAAATAATGTTTGCTACCAAACGTTAGCAAAAACTTTGTTTAAAAACTGAAAAAAAGCCGTGATGTATAGGGCCAACCCTGAGAATCAACTCACCGTTAAGCTCAGTATTACACACAAACAAACACGTTAGTATGAATGCTAAGGGACTTAACCAGACAATTTAAAGAAGATTTTCTCTTGTTTTTTAACTAGCTAGCTGATTAGCTCATAAAAGCTACACAAATTCCATTACAAAGACATGCTTACGTACCTTTGTCTTGGCGGGGGGGGGGGTTCCTCTTCTTTTTTTTCGCTGCCTCCAAAGAGCAGGTCCTGTTTGTGACTGTGGCTACCTTAACATGCAGTTAATATTTGGGTTAAGGTCAATATTCCAGTTTCTGGAACATTCAGAATAACCCGTTTACATACGTGAACAGAGTTCTTCCTGTTCAGATGGTATCCTGATCAAAATGGTGACGCACGGGCAACATCTCAACGCACAGAAAACCTCATGACGCAACGAGCGTCATCTCTGCTCCGTCCAGTTGTATCCATAGCAGCAGCAGCACAGCCGACTTCCTGTACTCAAAAGACCAAGATGCCTCGCGAACAGAATGTGCTGAAAACACAAATTAATGTTCAGGCAGGCACATAGTTTGCTCATGCCTTGGGCCGACTCTGACTGCATCCATGATGTTACACACCGACCTATCTCTTAAATATTTCTTCACTTTTTCACTGCACCACACTAAAATTGAATCATGAGTAAACGTCGCTGTTCCTTTCATTTTGTCTTCCTCCAACTCTCCTAGGGTAATTGTGACTCCAGGGGCAAACAGTTTGATTTTTCAGCACTCACAGTGTGAAGTGTATTTTGGTACAGGATTTTAATCCTCACATGCGGTGAGTGCGTTCTCAAGAAAATTTGGTACTTAGTGTTGCCTCTTAAAAATGCTAAATGTCCCTGAGCCATGAGTATCTGATGTTCATTTTTTGAATGGAAGTGAAGGAGTCATGGGCAGAACACACCCAGACTGGCACAGAGAGGATGGGTCATTTGAACACTGTCAACAAAAACAAAGCACATGGACCCCTAACTGTTCATCAATCAGATGGATAAAAAATACTCATTGATCTTAAGGGCTCTAATTTCATGGTGCAGCGCAGGGGGTTCAAGCCTGGCGCACCCTGCGCAGTGGTAATTTCGTGCTGCACACCACCGTGCGCTGCCAATTTGACAATTTGGTAGATCGTCTGCGCAGAGATGGGCGTGACTGCGCACCAGGGGGAGTTGACGGTACACCAGGGGGAGGTGTCAGCAGATTCATGTTGGCGCAGTGACAATTTTGTGCCAAAAACAGCACAGAAAGTGCGCTGAAAGCTCGCCAGCTCCAACCTGGTCTATTCTTGGCACAAAGCGGAGCGCACCCTCCGCAGCTGTAATTTGGTGACAGGCGCACTCACGTCAACAAAGCCTCAGAGGCAGGTTTCCAGAGTGTCAGGCACATTTTAATGCAATAAACAATCACAGCAATCATTATTTAATGTAACTGTCTGATCCAGCATATACATTTATATCTATATTAACTGTCCCATCACATCTGATGTCTGATTAAAGCCGTTTGTTATAATGGAAAGTTAACCTGACGGCAGCTGGAAGTTTGATGCACATCTTACAATTAAACAATAAACAGCCTTAACATCTGATACTGAGTATATATCTGGTTGTCTTATTATATTTAATTCAAAGAAAAGAGGGAGAGAAAAGATGAAGAAAAAAGAGACAAAATAAATGTTTGTCACTCAGGATTTACCCGTGATTTCCCATATTTCTCTGTTTTAGTCTTTATTTTTAACCTGATCTAAAAAGATGGAGTACATTATTGTAAGGAGGATGAGGTGGAGACACCAGGAGAGTATACAGTATATCACCAAAGGTTCTGCTATTTGGTGATGACAAACCAGGAGTGCAGGTGGATCAAAAGTATTCTGAATGGATAAGCCAGCTGTGTAACTGTCTCTTCATTTTGTTCTCCTATTAATGACAAAGGAACAGATTACATCTGTCCCGGGAGCTGGCCCACACAGTGACGCGCTTCGTGTCCTCCGATGTGCCCCGCTGTCCATTCTCCTGCTGCAGGGACAGCGGCTCTGACCTTCTCTGCTACCGGGTCTTTCCAGCACACTGTTTCCACGGTGCTGGGGATCACTCAGACCAATCAGATGCCCCTTGGCCGCAGCGCATTTAAAGGCGAGGAGAGGCGCTTATTTGGTTGGTGAAGACAGCGCTCGGCTGTGTTAAACCCACTCACAGCTTTTCTCCTCCCTCTCTGCCATTTGCGCAGAGGGAGGCGTTGAAGCGCACCCCTGCGCCTCTCTGCACCTTGACTGCGCCTCTCTTGGCACTGCAGGAAACTTGCAAAGTGCGCCGGTCACGTCCTGTCTGCACAGCAACAGCCGGTGCAGGGCAGGTGCGCCTGCACTTGCGCCTGGTCTACGAAATTAGAGCCCTAAGGCTCCAAAGCAGACTGACATCAATAAACCAATGTGCCCACAGCAAGACTTTAAGAGGACAACTTTGTCAGAAGGTACCACCACAACTAAATGTTCAACATCTGCAGCTTATGCAGCAGTTGCAAGAGGACAGAAGTCATAGATGATAATAATACCCAAATGAAGAGAAATTCAACCACAGAAAGACACTGAAACCTGTTGTTTGTGTGCTGCACTCTCTACACTCGGCCTGGCTGCTCATAGCTGCTCTCTTCAAACACTCATTCTGCGTGCCAGGGAGCCTTGGGACGGAGTCAACCCCACTCCAAGTGTGAATGGAATAGGATAGCAGCAGCAAAACAAGAAAATAAAACACTAAAGAATATATAAGTAGAATAATATGATAAGTGTCAACTAGTAGAAGAATGTCCATCAGAGACGACAGCTTGTCCATCATTGTCCAGTTCAGCCAGCCTCCACCTCCACAGGGTCCAGGACTGAGCTTCTTTAGCAGTCTGTTCAGTCTCTGTCTCCTGGATCCTGTCTGCTCACAGCAGCTGAAGCTCTTCACATGTGGTGTTGGTGTCTGATGGTAGCTCCGTTAGCCATGTCTGTGAATAGCATAATGCTACGCTACCCTCTTGTATTCCCTCTGTTGCTGGAATAGCATGGCTAGGTCGTCCATCTTATTGGAGATAGATCTTACAGCCCCCATAACAACAGATGGAAGGACAGGTGCATGTCATTTCTTTCCAGCTCACATCGCAGCACTAGCATGTTGTTCTCGCCTCCTTCTCCTCAGCTTTCTGAGAACACCAGCCCCAGCACTGGTTAGCATCAACATGCTAGAGGTGAAATCTTGTTTGTTAAACATAGACTGTATAATTAATGGATGTAGTCTGCCTGACAGCACTCGTCTATTTCTGACAGAGATTTTCAATCACCCAGCCATCGCAGGCATATTGGAAGTGATGGGGGCTTTGAGTACAGCCATAGGGCTCCTGTCAGTCAGGTGACCTGAGCTGTGCCTCTGATGGGGTGGGCTTGCAATCATAAAAACCTCTAAACCATGCGTGTGCTGATAGTGAAATCACAGATTTAAACAGGATTTTTTTTTTCTAGGCTGTAAATAGGTTAATTTCTGCTGTGAAAACGTCTTTTTTTGCTTGGTGTGTATATGACTTTAGGTACTTTTGGAGCCAGCCTCAAGCAAACGCTCGAGAAACAGCAGATTTTAGCACTTAAACATTGTCTCACATTCTTAGACCGCAGGTTGGCGTTTGGTGTTAAACCATGGTTACACATGGTATCTCCACCCACACGTACGAACAACAAAATAGGGGAAAACTGCACTGCAAACACAACCAGTTTGGTGTTCCTGGACAACATATGAGTCATAAAACGAAATGACAGACAAATAAAAAGAGAATCAAGAAGATAAGGGAAAAAAGTTCATAAAGGAAGAGGCTCTCAGCTGCCACTGAATCAGCTCACTATAATCAAAAATGTCACATCTGCTTCTCAGCTCGTGTCTGTTTTGTGGACTAAAGCTTATCCTGCTAACACTTCAGTCTGTGAGCTAATAAGCCCACTGCCAAAATGTGAAAGAGAGTGGGCGGCTGTGTTGCTGAAAGTTATCTAGGGATGTTGTAAAAATGTTTTAATAAATACTTTTAAAGTCAAATCATAAAGGGAGATTACGCTCACGAAGCCTCTGAAATAAAGTCGGAAAATTTAAAAGGAAGATGCTTGGTGTGTGTGTGTGTGTGTGTGTGTGTGTGTGTGTGTGTGTGTGTGTGTGTGTGTGTGTGTGTTTGCATCAACAGAACGCAGCTCAGTCCCAGCCCGTTGGAGCAGCATTTGGACCCAACAGTAACAGATGGCCCTGACTGCCTCGTTCAGCCCTTTAGTTACTAAGAGCCACACATAAATAAAAGAAACATCGCTACACTAATGCCAGAGAGACCAAAACAATGTTTAAGGCTGTTCAGAGGCTACTTGGAGGTGTGTTTGTGTGTTCCTCCTGGTGAGTGTTTGTGTGTTTGGGCGGCAGGGTAATGGCTGCACTGGGTGACCAAAGCTCAGAGAAGACATACAAAATGTAACTTGATGATTACAGCAAACCCAGCACCAAAGGAGCCGTAATGAAAGGAGCCATATCTGAGATTTATCTCCCTCCGTTTCAACTTATTAAAGGTTTTTTTCTTTTTACCAACCGAGGTTCACTTTTTGGAGTCAGCGTGTTTGAGCGATGGCGTTTACCTGCTCTCTGATATTCAGGATCAAAGCACTGAACAGAGTCCTTGAAGGAAACAACTGATGCAGAGCCCCTCATACTGGACCAGCAGGCTACACGATCAAAACATTGTTATTAAAACACACAAACACTCATACACACTCTCATACATGTAGGATCAAACCAGGTAAGGTCGACAGGCAGCTGAATACAGCAGTGAATTATTGTCAGTGTTAGCATATCACTCACTGATCTCCTGAGGGGCCACCATCAATTGTCACATTATTGAATTATTATAGAATTATTATATCATGTAAAATATTAAGTCACCATTCCAGTCTGGTTTTAAGCCAACACTACAACTCCTGTTTTGCCAAAGCTTGCAAATAGTGTTGTCCCTGCGTCTAACAATATCCTACACACCGCACTTTTCACAAACGGTTAAACCCATGAGCCTCTAGCTCGTGTTTTAACCTTTAGCTCCTGTGTTAGCCTTTAGCTGGTGCTCTATCTCTCTCCTGTTTCTCTTTCTTCTGCTCTTCTGTCCTTTTTCTTTCTGACAGTTAGGCTCCAGTGTCCACCATCACTACAAAATTAATCACAGAAATTGTTTTCAGCAGAGAAAAACACAGATGTCTCTGCCTAATGCTAAACTTTGCTTTTGGCGTTTTTTCCAACTCTGTTTTCACCAAGTAAGTTCAGTTTGGTTTGTCTCAGAACAGCACACATTTTGTAGCGTTTCCACCGCCAGAAGGTGGAGCTACAACAGCGCAGTTTGTTGATTGGTCAAAGGAATTTTCACTTACTATGTGACAGCAGCTGTATTTCTCCTGATGGCACACAGTCTTTTCTGAATAAAAACTTTACGTCAATCGTGTTTTGTGAGAAAGAGCCAGAGGCCAACAACACAAAAGAATAACTCGATGTCTTCCATTGTTGCTCTTTGTTTACTGTGTCTCGTTTTTCTTCTTCATTGGATTAATAAGCAGGGTACACTGTGTCACGCTATTATGTGACTGAGAGGGCAATCAGAATTCAGAATCTGGATTACATGCCACCCACCTGGGGGGGGGGGGGGGGGGGGGGGGGGGGGGGGGGGGGCACTGTTGGCTGTGGAAACAAACAGGACCAGACTTTACTGATCCAACCTGCTCCACACTGCTTTGTGGAAACGGGTTTAGAGTAAATCAGTCTGGTCCTGTCTGACTCAGGAAGCTGAGAAATAGCATTGGGACACAGCCAATTTGATGCTAATAGTCTCATCTTAAGTTGTGGATAGATCAGGTATAAATATAAAGAAATGAGAGCTCAAGATCACTTAGATCAAGATAAGATACTTCTCTGTTTATCTCACAGTGGGGGAATTTTTAGAGTTACAGCAGCAAAGAAGAAAGTGTATATTGCATAAATTACAATAAGAATATGTGAAATATAAAAATATAATAAGTGTTGCAAATAAAAAGAAAATGTACAGGACAATTTCACTAGAAGAAATATGTTAAGAACCAAGATACAAGTATGAAATATGTAATAACCCCCCCCCCCCAAAATCCACAGAGGATCCACAGAGTCCGGAGGGCAGTCCAGGACTTCTCCTTCACCAGTCTGTTTCATCTTACTCTCCTTTGTCCTGTCTGCCCAGAGAAGGTGAAATTCTTGTCCATGTCTGTGACTAGCACAATGCCACTCTGCCCTCTGGTATTCCCTCTGGTGCTGAGTTAGCACAGCTAGTTCATCCATCTTATTAGAATTAGATCTTGTGCCCCCCATAACAACAATGGAGGGACAGGTTGATGTTGTCTTGTCTTAGTAAACACACAGTACCAGTACGTTGTCCTTGTCTCTTTCTCCTTAACTCATGGGGAACATCGGACCAGGCAACGGTTAGCATCAACATGCTACAGGCTGCTAACAGCTGATCTTGAGTGTAAACAATGTGACCAAGGTTAAAAACGGGATCTCCAGACACACACAAGGACAAATAAAGTTAAAAAAAAAAAAAAAAAAAACATCACAGACTGAACCAGTTAGGTGTCCATGGCCAAAAAATGAGCCATAAAAAGTAATCACAGGCTCCATATATAGAAATAAAGTAAAAAGAGAAGAAAAAATGTAGAAAAAAGGACAGGGAAGAGAGCTGGTGCAACGAGCAGCTCTCTCTTTGTTGTGTAATTGCATGCCTAAATGAAAATGGAATGACATCATCAAAGAGTAAATAGCACTAATGAAGCGTTGTTATATTTCCAGTCAGTATCTCATGTTGTTTGAGTTACTGGTTGTTTGTTGAGTTCATTAGCAGAGCAAGCTGCTGAAAAGCCAAAGACATTAATTATTCCTCTTTTACTCTTCCTGTTTTCCACGTGTTGTGGTAAGATTAGGCTGTCAGTGTGCACACGCTGTAAACTGGTGAACAGCAAAAGTTTATCAGCTGGGATAGAAAGGGAGAAGTTACCTTGTTTAAAACAAGTTGGCAGGCATATATCTTTAGTTCCAGTGTTCTCCTGACTCACCATAACATTTAGAAAATAACTGCACTCCAGAGCCCTCATTTATAAAACATGCTGCTTCACCTTGTTTTGTTTATCTCGGTGATGTAGTCGAGGAAGAAGACTGAAAACCACAGCTGACTGGAATCAGCTCCTTTACTGCAGAAATCCTTCGTTAAAGCCTGAGACTCTGCTCCTCGCGCTGCCTGCGATCTGTCACTGAACGAACGTCTCCTTTTGCTGCTCTTACGAGCTCTAATCAGCTGTCTGTGTGTGTGTGTGTGTGTGTGTGTGTGTGTGTGTGTGTGTGTGTGTGTGTGTGTGTGTGTGTGTTGTTGTAGTTCCTCTG
This sequence comes from Halichoeres trimaculatus, assembly GCF_033239565.1. NCBI lineage: Eukaryota > Metazoa > Chordata > Actinopteri > Labriformes > Labridae > Halichoeres > Halichoeres trimaculatus. The sequence goes on along the minus strand of NW_027437181.1, from coordinate 41,560,849 downwards.
ATGCCCATGTGGGACCAGTTAGCATCTGACGAGCCCTGATAGCAGACTGTTCAGACTTTCTTGACACTAAAAATTCACAGTAAAGTCAATAAAACATTGAGCTCCAGGGTGAAGATGGAGTTTGTTTGTCAGGAGATAATCCAGATGAATTGTGCTGTGGGATTACAGTTGGTGCACATCCACTGGTAGAAGAAAAGACGGCTCCTTGCCTGAGGGTCTGAAAAGCTGGAAAGCTTTCAGATTTGTTGAGGAGTCCTAAATATATGTGAAACATTCATTTCTTTAATGCTGAGCGATATCTGTATCCAGCAAACAAAAGATCTCAACTGAACATATTCTAACCCACCACGAGCAGAGGAGTCCTTTGCAGCTTTCAGTAAATTACAGTGGTGAGAACAAGCTTTCTTTAACAGACAGTGACCTGGAGCAGAACCAGACTCGTGTTAGACAGACATCTGCTGTATCTGCTGCACCTGTTGGAGTCAGGGGGACAGGTCTTATGCTGTCTGTCTGCGAACTGAAGAGTCCCAGAAACCACTCACTCAGACAAACCATCAACGTTCAGGTAAGGTGCTATGGCAGGTTCCACAGTAGGAAACATTTCATAGGATGCTGTTGATGATTTCTGGAGACAGAAAGATCACAGATCATCTTTCAGTCACCAAAAGGCACTAAAGTCCACTTTGGATGGATACATATCATTTTATTGTTGAGAAGGTGGATAAAAAGCTTCAGTTACAGACTAAATTTACAGCTCTCAGAGCAAACCTGATAGAGGATCAGCACTGGTCAGGACAAAACTATAACCTCATTTTTACCAGATTTACCAAGAGTGGGTCTGTTAGTTTGCTACAGGATTTACTCTGAATTATTCAGCACAACATTTGACAACCTTTGTTAGCTCGGCTATTACAGATAAGCTAATGAAGCTAAGCTCCAGATGCTAACGTTAGCCCTTTGGACAACAGCTAACAATGATGTATGATCACTGAAGAACAAAAACTAGAACACAACAGGCCAATGAACTCCCAACAAGCAAAGAGACATGATGAACAATTCAGCTAGGAGCTAATGTTAGGCTAACTTTAGCTAGCCTTTGGCTAACTTTAGCTAATGCTAGAGAAAATCCTGAAGTGTCCATCAGACTGCAGTAGTGGTTCTGGTGTTAAAGATAACTTTATATTTCTTTACAGTAAAGTCCCAACCTGCTGCCTCAGATACTCTGTCAGCTGATGTTAGAGCAGATGGAGACATCCTTCTTCATTTGATTCTCTCAGAGCTGATGTTGGTCTGCTGCACAACAACAGCACTTGACTGCATTTTTGCCTTCCAAGAGGGCAGTTAACCAGGGCACTAAAGTGTGTTACGCCAACCAGCAGGGCACTTTACTGCATGATTTCATAGCTGTCAACTCTCACGCATTGGCCGTGAGACACACGCGATTATTAGCTTCACACCCACTCACGGCAGACCCCCGATTTCTCACGCTTAGTGCCCGTCTTGTCTTCAAAAATAAAATCGACTCTGTCATCTGTTTTCAAATCCATTCCATTTTTATTGTGAAGAATACCCACATCAGTAGAAATCCACTCACTGATTTACTGGTTTCCCACAACAAGCCACTTCACACGAAAATCCATTCCACTTTATGAGTAGAGGAAAACTAATATCAATAGAACTCCACCTTGCTTTTCCTGGTGTACTACTACACAGCAGCATCAAGTAGCCACTTGACTGAGGAGGATCAATGAATTAAAGGTGGACATCAGGTTTTTTTTTTTTTTTTTTTTTCAAAGAAAAGTAAAGTAAGTTAAAGTTGCCTGAGTATTCCCAAGTTTCTCAATTTTTATTTTTGCAACTCACTTTTTATTGTTTTTGAACAACAACAATACAGAAAACAGACAGTTAGAAAGAAGAAAATGAGAATAAAGTGTGTTACACACACACACACACACACACACAAACACACACACACACACACATTTATATATATATATATATATATATATATATATATATATATATATATATATATATATATATATATATATATATATATATATAAGAACAATGAAGATAATAAATAAAATAAATAGTAAAGTTAAAAAAAAATCAAGACAAGCATTTACAGGGTAAGTACCATCAGTGTTTATCCCATCTTATCAGTCCATCTTGGCAATGGCATCCATAATCCCTTCTTCACAACCTCCCATCATATTTGGCTTGGGAATGCCCCAGATTATAGAAGCATCTTAATAATTCACACACCATTCATATACATGTACATATACATATATACCTAACCGTAAACACACATGAACATATACAAACACACATATGCGACTAAAACATCTACTCTCCCTGAGCCATTTAGCACCGTGCTCACAAAAGGGCCCCATACTTTTGAAAATCCCTTTCGTCTATTATTTAGTTTAAAACTTAATTGCTCATAACTAGCTATTTTGACTATCTCTGTCAGCCATTCATTAAATTGGATAACAGTTTTTGTTTTCCAATGCCTAAAGGCTAATCTACACCACATAATCTGTTGGGTCGATAAATCCACCCCCTCTGTGATTATACCTAATATAAGAAGTGCAGGGCTCTGAACCAAGTTTGTTCTGAATATTTTTTTAAGGAGTAGAATTAAGGTTTCCCATAAAATATGTGTCCTCTGGCATCCATATAACATATGTATAAGTGTACCATTGTTATTTCCACATCTCCAACACACATCAGATTCCCTCAATTTTAGTTTAGCCATCTTAGAGGGGGTCCAATAACTTCTGTGAATGACCTTGTATGTGATCAATCGAGTTTGTATCTCATGTGATGTTTTATACCCTCTTTTGAGACCTTCAAGCTTTGGTGGGTGGCATTGTCTCATATGACTATAGAACTTAGATGTCCTTGCCCCAACCAACAGATTGCCCAAGAAGAGCTCTTGTATTGTTGCACGAGATATTAATGGGAGTTTTTTTTTTTTTTTTTTTTGTAAGGGCAGGATACAGCTTCTTAATTGTAGGTAAATCTTTTTTTTTTTTTAGGGATTTTGTATTTGATCATCACCTGCTCAAAGGACAAATTATCATGCTCAAAAACATCCTCAATAAAAATTATCCATACCTCCACCCATGTCCTCCAAAAAATATTTTTTTATCCACTTTCAATAAATTGTTATGCCAAAGAGAAGACTTCTTGGTGGAGGATGGTTCTTCCTATAACATCTGGTGTGATGTTTTCCAGGTTTCCCTCGCAAACTCCAATAGAGGGTTCTTAAAGGGGATTTCACCCCCTGTTTGTGAGATAAAAGCCTGAACTGGTATGGGGTTAGTGAGTTCACTTTTGATTAAAACCCAATTTGGAGTTTTTTCTTCTCCATTATTTAATTTGGATAGCTGACTGAGAGAGAAAGCATAGTGATAACAGTCTATCCCAAGTTTCTCAAATTTTAAAAAATTATGAGTTCCTCTTGAGTGACCAAACTGTTAAGTTGATGGCCAAACTCAGCCAGCTTTTTTCATTAGAATGTTAGCAGGTGAGCTGGTTTCAGCCGTAGACTGTGTGTTTCAGCAGACACCCTAATCCTCTCTGACAGCGTCCATTAAAAAAGACTTTAGGTCTGAACACACTTTTGACCATTTCTGAAATTCCAAACTGCTCAGTCATGATTTAGGGAGGTGTTCCATTTCCAGTGTAACCTACATAATTATTAGGCTGCCATTCTACCTGTGTATTTGATATACTGATAACATGACAAAATCTTTGAATGCCTAGTGCCATAGTACATGTATAAAATATTGCAAAAGCACAATCCTTGCATTCTCATCAAGCATTCGTGGGTTCTCTCCAGGTCCTCCGGCTTCCTCCCACAGTCCAAAAACATGCTCATCAGGTTAATTGATCACTGTAAATTGTCCCTAGGTGTGAGTGTGTGAGTGAATGGTTGTCTGTCTCTGTGTCAGCCCTGTGATTGGCTGGCGACCAGTCCAGGGTGTACCCCGCCTCTCGCCCAATGGCAGCTGGGATAGGCTCCAGCCTCCAGCCTCCAGCCACCCGGGACCCTGAGCAGGATAAGCAGTTTTGAAAATGAATGAATGAACAAATACCAAAAAGTTGTCAGTGTCAGTCCTTTGTATTACACCAGAGCATAATAGTAGTCAGTAATTACAGATCATGCCCACTCCAAGGAGAAACAATGAAAGAGAGGGATAACTTTCAATCTGAAAACATGATAAAGGGTACTTTAGCATGCCTTTTTTCCACAATGATTTTATAGGTAGCCAGTGTAGAGATGTAAGTCCCAGTCAGTACCTGAGCTGCAGCGCTCTGAACCAGCTAAAGAGTCCTAATAGACCTGATTTGACAGCTGAATAAAAAAGAGCTGTAGTGGCCCAATCTGGAGGAAACTAAAGCCTCTCTGCATCACTCTAAGATAAGATGTGTCTGATTTTTCTGGTATTACAAAGATGAAAGAATGCTATCCTTCAGACCTGTTGGATGTGAGAGTTAAAGGACACATCCTGATCAAAATGACCTCCCAGGTTCCCGACAGTTAGTGCCAGACTGATGCCATCCAAGGCGTTCAGTTTGTATTTTCACTCAATGTGGCGCCTCTGCATCATCCTCATGCTGCTCTGAGATAAAACAAATGACTCATCTGCACCTTTGAACAGCTTTTCTGTAACTTATCACAAACATTTTAATCCCATGCAGTTTTTAAGACCCAAAGATTCAATTTTTCCACAAAACACTTGATTTTATAATCAAGCTTTTATAAATCCCATCCAGTCCTTACACCACACTTCCTGTCATATTTTACTTTGTTTGAATATTTACTCCCCTACAAAGAAGGGTTCATGACAGACGTTTGTTTTTAAAGTGTGTGACTGATTTCTGTCCATATTCTGAATTAAAAGTCAAACATCCAAAAGTATTAGACGTTTTAACGACCAATCATGATTACACGATAAGAACGCTGTGTGTCAGGGCACTGCAGTAAAACAAAAAGAAGAAACTGAAAAAATGTGTGTTTGTGTGTGTGTGTGTGTGTGTGTGTGTGTGAGAGAGAGAGAGAGAGAGAGAGAGAGAGAGAGAGAGAGAAAGGGCGAACACTCTGAGTGTGAAGCAGTCAGTGCCAGTAAGTGCTGTAAAGCCAACAGCCTCTTTAATACATAATGCTGCTGAAGTAGCTTTCCCCCTTTCTCCTCATCCATCATCTGAACGACCAAAGCAGACGTACACACTCTTAATCACACACACACACACACACACACACACACACACACACACACACACACACACACACACACACAGAGAGCTGCTGTCAGAGGTGAGTTGACTGACACAGACACTTCACGTATCTCAGCTGATAGGCTGAGGGGGAAGCTGTTTGATCAGGTTGGTTTAGTTTTTCTGGCTGCTGTCGTTTACTCTGCAACACACCATGCTTAAAGTCAGTCTTATAACTGTTGTGCATCTTCACGTGCATCAGGCCACTGATGGAGCAACGCTTGTGAGCTTGTTCAGACAGATGCAAAGAAGCTGTATCCCAGTTCAGGGGGCTGCAGCCTGGGAAGGCTGCGTCTGAAGAACGACAACCTGCCCTTGGAAAAAAGGAACCTGTCGTCATTGACAGCATACATAGAACTTCACTGTAGTTTTGAAGTTTTAGACTCATGTTATCATTTATCATAATCACAGTGGCGCAATTTCGCTAAATCATGCTGCCCTATGTGGGGCTGTTGTCGGCAGCTTCCAACTGTAATTAACAGACTAACTTGTAATCTAGCTTAGTTACTTTTAAAATCAAATGATCAGTGAAGTAACTAATTTTCTGTTTAAAGGAGTAATCAGATTACTTTTTCAAGGTAACTGTGGCAACACTGGTACTGAGTTGATCTTTGTGTCCCTGATGAATCAGGGTCTTAGGCATCAGGACCAGTCTCTCCTTACTCATCATGTGCTCAAAGGAATAATGGTTCAGTATAAATAAAAACGTGTCTTATCCATTTGAAATAATAAAGTCTACCCCAAACTGAACAGCTGTTTTATTTGTTTTTATTCATTAAGGTTTCCTCCATGTGTAGCCTTCTCTACATCGTGTCCCTCAGCAATCCTTCACCTGCATACAGCGGAGCATTCAGGTGCAAACACCAATACTGCAAAAAGGAAACGAAACATAACTGAGCACATTCCCCTGTCAGAGTTATTTTCCTCTGCCAGCTCCTGGATGCCTCATTTACAGCAGTATTGCCTACACAGGCTTCTGTAAATAGAAAATGGAGAGATATAGATTCAGGAGCACTGTTGGATATCAATCCTATTTAGATATGCAGCCATGCCAATTCAATCCACCCAGAGATGAAGTGTGTGTGTGTGAAGAATGTATCTGTACAGTCAGTTCTGCATGTTCACCGGGCTCCCAGCTACTCCTGCTCTGCCTCTGACTGGTCTGACTGATTTCCGCCACCGCGGAAAGTGTGCTGGAAAGACCCGGTAGCGGAGACGGTCAGAGCCGCTGTCCCTGCAGCAGGAGAATGGACAGCGGGGCGCATCGGAAGACACGAAGCGCGTCACCGTGTGGGCCAGCTCCCGGGACAGATTTAATCTGTTCCTTTGTCATTAATAGGAGAACAAAATGAAGAGACAGTTACACAGCTGGCTTATCCATTCAGAATACTTTTTCCACCTGCACTCCTGGTTTGTCATCACCAAATAGCAGAACCTTTGGTGATATACTGTATACTCTCCCAGTGTCTCCACCTCATCCTCCTTACAATAATGTACTCCATCTTTTTAGATCAGGTTAAAAATAAAGACTAAAACAGAGAAATATGGGAAATCACGGGTAAATCCTGAGTGACACACATTTATTTTGTCTGTTTTTTTCTTCGTCTTTTCTCTCCCTCTTTTCTTTGAATTAAATGAAATGAGAGAAGCCAGATATATACTCAGTATCAGATGTTAAGGCTGTTTATTGTTTAGTTGTAAGATGTGCTTCAAACTTCCAGCTGCCGTCAGGTTAACTTTCCATCATGACAGACGGCTTGAATCTGACATCAGATGTGACGGGACAGTTAATATAGATACAAATGTTTATGCTGGTTCAGATGGTTACATTAAATAGTGGTTGCTGTGATTGTTTACTGCATTAAAATGTGCCTGACACTCTGGAAACCTGCCTCTGAGGCTTTGTTGACATGTGGGCACATGTGCGCCTGTCACCAAATTACAGCTGCGCAGGGTGCGCTCCGCTTCGCGCTGAGAATAGACCAGGTTGGAGCTGGCGAGCTTTCAGCGCACTTTCTGCACTGTTTTTGGCATGAAATTGTCACTGCGCCAACATGAATCTGCCGACACCTCCCCCTGGTGCACCATCAACTCCCCCTGGTGCGCCGTCACATCCATCTCTGCGCAGACGATCTACCAATTTGTCAATTGCCAAATTGCGGTTCGCCGCACGAAATTCACACTGCGCGGGAGGCGCCAGGCTTGTGCCCCCTGCGCTGCGCCACAAAATTAGAGCCCCCGTGGTTAAAGGTAAGGCAGTCCTAAGAGCCTTAATGTTGGCTGAATCATTGGTCCTGAAGGTAAAACTATATTTAAATAATTTGGATCTTTGGTAAAGTACTCAATGTGTAACATGTCAAAATAGAACAACTGATGAAAGACCTGAACTCTCAACTTTTGTTGGAGTTTGAAGGGTTCAACCAGTGACTTTAAATGTTTCTGATAAAGAGAAAGAATCATGATATAAACTGACTGTTACAATCCTGGTTGCTTTACAGAGATTTAAAGTCAATGATGGCTCCACTTTCATTTATGCCCTCCCTTTTTACTTTCTTTGAAAATGGTGGGTAAAAATGATGAACCTCTAAATCCTGTCTGTGGTGATCTGTGTTTACTGCGTGTGGAGTTTTCCTGACCCCTCCCCATGCCCCATCTCTGCAGCCGACAAATCCAGCTCCCTTTTCAGGTGCAACGAAGGATGGATTCAGTGAATCCTTCTTATCCTCACATATCCCAAGATTCATTGTGCATGAATGCTGAAGATGTCGGACACGGCTGATCCCCAGAGTCCCGTTTTATCCATTTGTGAAGGATTTCTGACAAAAACTACATCATTGTATTTCTAAAACATTAAACCAGAAGATTTTGTTTTACTGTGGAAAAACATGTTGTTTGGGCTCTTGCTAAGTAATATATTATGGAAAAATTAATAAAAAATAGGTAAGTGAATTAAAAAAAAACAAAAACAAAAACAAAAAACGAATAATCTCAAGGGCTAGCAATATCGCTTTCAGGCTTAAGATCAAGGCAATTCACGTAGTTTATAAAAGGTTTTCAAATTTCATTAAAAGTTGCAAAGAACCCTTTTAGAGAGTATCTTATCTTCTCTAGTTAAAGGAAAACTAAGATCTCCTGTATCCATTTGTTGTGTGTTGGAGGAGAGGCATGTTTCTACTTTAGGAGGATGGTGCGTCTTGCATGGAGTGTTGAGTGGGCAGTGACACATCTAAAGGGGTACATATTCTCTGTGCTCTGTCTGTCTATCTTTATTTATTATTATTTTTATTTACCAATTTTTACAACACCTCTCCTACTAATCCAAAAAAAAAGAAAAATGAAAGGATTGGTAGTTTTTGGTTTACTAATGTGTAGAACTGATTTCGTAATTTGTTATGTGCTTTGCTTCCAGGATGTCCTGTATATTGCAGAACCGCTTGGTACAAAACAGCCAATTAGAATTTGCTGTGCCTGACTCCTGACTGGTTGACTTTAAGGCACATTTAACGCTCTCATGTTGAGTAAGTGCACAGGCAGAGTTGAACACACAGGGAGTGCAACAGTGACCATGTGCGAGAGCGTATGAACAAGTGGGGAGCAGTGTAATATGAGGGCGCACATGAGAAAAATGGGACGTGGTTTATGCACATGTGTGCATTCTGGAAGCCAGACAACATTATTACGGCACATTATTGATTATTGTTTGTTCAAACTGCTTCGCTTGATTTTATTGCTTTCACAAAACTTAATTTTGAGTTTTTGCAATAAAATTTTTTGTGCCCAAAATTGTGGCACAAATATAACCCCATACATAGCATGGTAAACTGATAAAGTATCTTCTGATTCTCACTCTCTCCTCACACATTAAAGAGGGTGTATTGTTCTGTTCCCTGTTGTAGCTTTTTATGATTTACTGCTCAAAAAAACTTTATTTTTCTCTCACTGGTGTTTTAGAAAACCCTAATTTCAGCCTTTTTAGCTGCTCCATGCTCCACAAACCCCCTTCATTCTGATTGGTCAGCCCTCTAGAGCCCCGTCAAGGCAGTGCTATGGGAAGAAGTTTGGTGTTTTAGGCCTCCACCCCTCCAAAATGTCAGGTACTTCATCGTTTCTGAAAGTCTTGTGAAGGTCTGGTGAGGATCTTGTGAGTATCTTGCCATCGTGCCACATCAGTAGATTGTGCCATGGAGAGTGGTGGACGAGTGGTGGACGGGATGTCGTCATCTAATTTCTTATGAACCTTTTTGCACTTTTTATACTCTTTCTTACTTTTGTTTTCTTAAATGCTGCGGTGACTCCTGAATTTCCCCTCGGGGATAAATTAAGTATTTTCTATTCTATTCTCTATTCTATCTTTTGAGTGGAGTGTTTTGGTCAGTCGGCAGATTCAGGGATTTCTTTAACATGTGAATATGCAGAGGTTTGAAAATCTGCTCATGCTCAGTCTGAACATCCAGAGTTGTTTCTTTGTACACATGAATAAAATATAGGACAGCAGAATATCCCCTCTTTAAATGCTAGCCACTCAGTTGTGTAGTCTGGTGTTTTCACTATAAAGCTTTGATGGCTGGCCCACATCTTCTTTCACCTAGACCAATCGTACCACTGTGTATACACACACACACACACACACACACACACACACACACACACACACACACACACACACACACACACACACACACACACACACACAGAATCTCACACACACACACACACACTCACAAACACACAAGCTCTTTGCCATTCAGTATTCAGCAACCAGCCTCCATCGGTTGAAGAAGGAAGTGAAATGTTTCCTCCATATTTCCACATATTCCTCTGCTCTGTGCTGACAGGAGGTGAAAACAGTCAATATTTAGTTCCCTCCTTTCACACTTTGTTTCCTCCTCACATGAGCGATAATGTTCTGTTTCCTTCTAAATGTTTCAGTTTGACAACATGCTGCACTGACATATGCCAACACTGTCTGGAGTCACAACATCCTTATCTCCACGGGAAGTTGTTATATTTGTGTGTGTGTGTGTGTGTGTGTGTGTGTGTGTGTGTGTGTGTGTGTGTGTGTGTGTGTGTGTGTGTGTGTGTGTGTGTGTGTGTGTGTGTGTGTGTGTGTTTGTGTGTGTGTGTGTGTGTGTGTGTGTGTGTTTGTGTGTGTGTGTATCGTTCATGTGCGCCTTAGCTCAGTGGCGTGTGGAAGGTGGAGACAGGGGTGATATTTCTCCCAGACACACTCTGCTCCAGCTCTCTGACTTCACCATATGGAGCCCATTACACCTTTTTATAAACGTGCGTTCACACACATACACACACATAAACACACACACAAACACACACACAACTGCACAATTGATACAGTTGTACTCACAAGCACAGAATGGGCAAATTTAACAGCACTGCAGCATCAGGATCGAAAACAACATATGTCATGTGATGAATAAGAAACGCAACATTTGCCCCTGCAGTCTGTGCAGAGTGTGTGTGTGTGTGTGTGTGTGTGTGTGTGTGTGTGTGTGTGTGTGTGTGTGTGTGTGTGTGTGGATGATTATTATGTCTTAACACTCTGTGCACTTGTAAGACTGAACTGCTCTGTTTAATTATTTCTCTGTGCACTCTCACCAGCCTCTGTATTAGCTTCACCTGTTCAGCTGCTTGTTAACACTAGAATCTAATCAGCCAATCACTTCTCAGCAACTCGGTGCATGTAGACATAGTGAAGTAGATCTGCCCAAGGTCAAAGTGAGCATCAGGATGAAAAAGAGAGGTGATTTAAGGTTTTTTATTTCACAACTTGCTGATTAACAGGGATCTTAACGCTATGGTCTACAATCTGAAACCCAGTTTGGTGATGAGACACATTTGAAAAACGCAGCCTCACTCACCCCTCCCCTCCGTGTTCCAAGATCCCACCCCCCAGCTCGTATGGCCCTTCTTTGCCTCCTAACAACACGCCCCCTCCGACAGAGCAAGAAGCCGGCCGGCAGAAAATGTAACAAACAAGACAGTCATCCTCTTTGTAACACACAGTCGTAGCTTTTTCAATTGGACCAGCGCAATCAAAACCATGAATAGAGCCGGCGAAGCAGGTCTGATGTTGCCACTGCCAGCTGATCAGTGCAGAGCTATGGGTCAGGCTTTACCTTTCTCTGCGTGTCTTCACCAGCTCAGTTTACAATGCTAAAGATGTGTGGTTAACTTATGCTAAAATCTATTGACAGAGCCGACCCGTTCCTACCAGCAGCGTTCAGTCATTAGCCAGTACAGGCACAGACTAACCAGAATTATTCAGCTGACATCTTCCACTGCGGTAAACAAAGTCATTACCTGTTCAACAGAAACTCAGCTGTCTCAGCGTCAGTCTTCAGTCCCAAATCCCTCTGCAGCTTTTTCCACCGCTCGTACATTTTTTCTAATATTCAGTCTCATACGTCTCACAATTCTTCCTTGCTTCAGCCTTTTCCTTGAAACTTTTTCGTTTTCTTCCCCTCCTTGTAGAGGGTAACAGTAACAGCTTCCTGGTTTCGTTCTTCTCTGGCCCCATGATGCTTCGGTAGCTGAGCAGCTAGCTGACGTGAGAGGGGTAGTGGGGAAGGACGAGGTGGGACCTTGGGCATGATGGTGCGAAGCGAGGGACACAGGGGATGGGATGGACTCATGCGCGGTTCGGATTGGTCAACTAGTATGCAGCTTTGCAGCGGATATACTGAATGGATTTTTTTTTTCATTCTTTTTGGTCTTTATATTGTCTAAATTGGACCACAGGACCACAACAGCCCTATAAATGGTGTTATTAAGATGTACAAAGCTTCCAAATCGTACACCATAGCTGTAATGAGAAAACATCCCTTTATGAGCACAGTGTACCATCTTCTGATGGAGACTTCCAGCAGGATAACGCTCCATGTCATAAAGCTGGAATCCTCTCAGACTGCTTTCTTCAACATGACAATGAGTTCACTGGACTCCAACGACCTTCACTCTTATTAAGCTTACTTCAGGCTTAACCCTGGATTTTCCGCCCTATGACTCTGGTTCATTTCTTTCCAGGATAAATCACCATGGTAACTAATGCTGAACAGCTAGCCTGCTCCAGAGCCGGTTTTATCCTGGACAAGAGATCAAGTGTCAAAGCACCACGTACTGACCAGTCAGCTCTCTTAAAAAATGGTCTGCCCATTTTTAGAAGATCCTGTCAAAGTTGGTGTGTAGATCGTGAGAGGAGCGTTAAGGAGATAGAGTTTTGAGGGATGGATGTAATCCTATGAATGTCCCTGATGACATCCTGCACGAAAGATTTTCATCAGATGAACTGAGCTAAGTTTGTAAACTGATGGATCCATATGTTACAATGTTACACACCACAGTCTGACCCATCTGAAACAATAAGGTCACAAATAATGGTCACACATGGCAGAGCTGCAGAAACATGAGTTTATGGAAATATTCAACACAAAATGTGCTCACATTGGGGTGGGGCTGGCCTCAGACAAATTCATGAAAAATATAAACCAAAGGAAGAGCACTAAGAAAGGGCTCTGCCCCAGACGTCTGTGCTGTAATGAAGTCAAACTGATTGATCAGAGCGCTGTCTGTTTATATTGTCTGATTGCCAGCTTTCCTTCTTGGTTCTTGCTGCAGTAACAGTGGTAACAGTGCTGCTTTTTGACCAGAATAATGTGTTAGAGATCTCCGTATTTCTGAAAAATAACCGTCTGGTCCTCTAGGGTAAAGTAGGCTTCTCTTCAGGGTTATCCCAAAGTTGAGATTAGTCAGACGTTACAAACTCTGCCCCTTTTCTGAGAGCGTGCACTGATCAAGAGTGGAAAACCCTTGGTTCACTTCCTGAGTGGATATCCAGTTTGGTAGTACTGCTTATTGGGACTGTGAAGGTCTTGCTACATCAGTCCAGGGAGCAGAGAGAGATCCTGCACGTCTTAATCAGGCTTTGTGGTTCAGGCCCCAGATCTCAATCCAATACAGCTCCTCTGGGATGTGGTGGAACAGGAGATTCTCATTATGTTTTATACTTTCGGTGTGTGTGTGCATGCCAAAGACACACACACACACACACACACACACACACACACACACACACACACACACACACACACACACACAGAGAGAGAGAGAGAACCTTGTAACAAAAGCAGCCTGTGAGGACTTTACAGATGAGGGTTTGTTATTAACCTTACCGTAACTCTTGTAATAAAGCCTCCCTTTGATTTCAGCAGGCTTGATTGAAAATGTTTAACTTTTTTACAGAAAGAAAATATATTTTCACCCACACAGATTTTGTGATGTATTGACATGAGTTTCCTCAGCTGAGCCTCTCTGACCTTGTTTTAGGTCCTCTGCTCCTGCAGCCTAGACTCTGTGGCGGGGGGGTTTGTGTCTGGGTGATCGGAGGTACTATTCAATCTCTGTTCTTCAAAGCAGACTGAAAGTGATTGTGGAAGATGACTTAGCATCATCATCATGTTGTGCTGACATGTGACTAGAGGGTGACTTTCACTTTTACAGGGGTAGATTTTGAGTGAGATGTCTTTACTTTTAATCAGGTACAGCTTTTAAGTAGGCTACTTTATCCAGCACTGGGTGCAGAAGTAGATGATTTGATCCTGACAGACCTGAGCTCCTCAGCTCACAGCAGGTGTAAGCTCCACCAAGCATCATGCTACCAACCAGCACCTTTCACTCATACCCCCACCTGATTGGCTGGCTAATTGATTGGCTGTCAGGGTGAAGGATGGAGCCGGTGCCTGTGTCCAACATGTCCAAGGTAACCCACTGATTCAACACCAGAAAGCTCCCCGATCAGCATTTTTCAGTGTACAGAGCGGGCAGGTGAGCGCTGCGTTCATCTTTCATTCTGATGGCAACTGGTACAGCTCCCCTGGGTCTCACAGTTGACCCCGTTTAGAGACTTAGTGGTACATAAGTCACCACATAACTGATGTGTGGGCATGTACATTCACTCCAACCTGTCGGTCTGTTTTGTGGCAGCTTTACAATGGCTGAAAAGTCTGGAGTAGCAGTAACAACTGCACAAAACCTCTACACCCTGGAAGGCATTTTTATTGATCTATATTTTAAATGAAACTCAACTCACATCATGCATACTTTTTAAAATTCAATGGGACATTTCCTGATTTTTTCAAAGATAGGCTTAAATTTGATCTCTTAGGGCAATGAAACAAAGATTGTCTTCTGGGTGGATTTCTGAAAGTCCCCCTGGCTGAGGATGGCTGATTTTTATCAAGGATGGGAGAGAGTTTCTTCAATATGTCACAGAAATAAGCCAACAATATGAATTAAGTTAAAAATAAGTGAAAATACTTATAACATATGCACCTGTCAGTGGAGCTAGCTTGGCACAAATTGATGGTAGGTGACTTTGGTATTTCAGATGTCATGATTTGGATTTTATTCAAACAAAAGCAGCGCTGGAGAAAAAGGCACGCCTTAATCAGTTAAACTTACACCAAGACCAACATCTTTTTATCCAGACAAACTGTCATGGTTTGGTGTATTTCTAAGTTTTCTTGTGTTTTGTCTTGTGTTTCTTTGTAATTCCATTCTTGTCCTGTGTCTTTGTGTTAATCTTAGTTCTTGTTGAATGTCCTGTGTCTCTTGTTTTTGTCTTTAGTTCGTGCTTCTTGTGGGTTTGATTTGGTTCTGGTCAGGTGTATGTCTTTTTGTGGTTGTCTTTGGTGTTTCAGTGTCTTTTATGTATTTGGTACCTGTCTGAGGGGCCGTTTACATGACAACGGTTTTAGGGTGAAACACAAACGATTTGTTGCATTTCAGCCTCGCGTTTAGATTTGGGAGATACATCATTTTTCAGTTAATATATGAGATAAGGGAGGCAATTCAAGTCTCCAAACAGCAAGTCTCACTGCTGTCAGTTCGACAAATGTGATCAGTTTTTCACTTTGATGCGTCTAGGTCCTTTCAAGATGCATGCAGTAGTGCATGTGGATGACGCTACGGCCAAACGGACGGTTTTATACCGGTATGCTAGATCAAATGGTGCCATTTTTTTAATTACTGGACATACATCATACTTCATTCCGTTGCTGGGCGCTACCCAAGTAGCTGCCTGTTGCAGCAGCTCTCTCGTCTTTGTCCGTTTCTTGTAATTTTTTTGTCTCTTTTTCGTAATCTTTGTATTTGGAGTGGATCATCACTTTGTATGGTTCATTGTCGGTCACGGACACCAAACTTTTTGTGGCTTCGGCGATATTTTTTACTACTTTTCTCCTGTGTTTCTCTGGAGATCCTACATGTAACCATGGCTGCATTGTTTACATGCAAAATTAGCTGTTAGCAGCCTGTAGCATGTCAATGCTAACTAGTGTAGGGCTTGATGATTTCCCTCGAGCTGAGGAGGAGGAGGTGAGGACGACGTGCTGGTTCTCGGATGTGAGCTGGGAGGTGACGACGTGGACCTGTCCTTCCATCCATTGTTGTTGGGAACGTGGGATCTAGCTCCGGGGGATGGACGAGCTAGCTGTGCTAACCCAGCGGCATCATGCTGTTCACGGACGTGGCTGACGGAGCTGACATCGGACGCCGGCGCCACATTGGAGGAGCTTCGCCTGCTGTGAGCGGACAGGTTCCAGGAGACAGAGACTGAACAGACTGCTGGGGAGGCTCAGTCCTGGACCCTGTGGAGGTGGAGACTGGCTGGGCTGGAGAGTGGTGGACGAGTGGTGGACGGGATGTCGTCATCTAATTTCTTATGGTCTTTTTTTGCACTTTCTATACTCTTACTTACTTTTGTTTTCTTAAATGCTGCGGTGACTCCTGAATTTCCCCTCGGGGATAAATAAAGTATTTTCTATTCTATTCTATTCTATTCTATTCTATTCTACATATCCAAAAATTTAGGCTTACTCATAAAATTAGCTACAGTGGTGTTGGTAAGACTGCTAGCTGCATCAAGTTGTATGTAAAAGCAATTACTACAGCTTTTCCATGTTATTTAAAGTCTGCATCAGTAAAAGCCAATCTGTTTCTTGTTCTGTGCATTTCATGAGATGGCCCACCATTGTAAGAGCCACATAATGAGTGCCATGGATGTAAGTGTCTGCAGTTTTACTGAAGAATAGAACTGTGTAGCAAACACAGCAGCAGCTGAGTGAGGCTGTCCCACAACCTGTCACCTTCAAAAGAAAAGTTCAGGATCACTACACGGTTGACGAGCAAGTCGACCAGTCAGATTCAAATTATTCAAAGTACCATGTCCCTCCATTGCACACAATCATCAACAGAACTGATTTTCTTGGAAACCAGATTTTGCTCTGTTTGGCTGTAATTACTCTCAGATACATGACAACACTTTGAAAAAAACAAGAGGCTGTTAGCAAGAAAGAAAGGAATTTAGGCAAATATTTCAGACAAACAAGTCTTTTTAATGATACTTTGTCTTCAAGACACTTAAGTGTGTCTGGACCTGATACTGTAGTTTGACTATAAGAAGCAAAAACAAAACAAAACAAACAAAAAATTAACCAGGTTTGAAATCACAGTTATGGATGTCAGAATTCACTGTGACCACTGTCACTTGTGTCTAACTGTGATG